>NC_080855.1:30955174-31000174 GCF_030435755.1 Ochotona princeps | reverse complement strand
ATGGTGTGGACACGTTTTCCCTGTGGAGTATACGATCATTAATACCCCCAAAGCTGTGGTGCCCTGGGCCCAGAGCACCCCCTCAGCGCTAACAGGATCAGATTTCCGATGAAGCCCACTCATGGCGGCTGCTGGCTGGGGAGGGGGACGTGTTCGCGGCTGCAGCCTCACCCCTGCAAAGGCGTGACTGCCCTGTGTGAGGGGAGTAGGGATCCGCTGAGTGTTCTGGGCTGACAAATCCCACATGCCAGCTGGGCTGAGATCTCCCCCCACCTCCCGCCCTGATGCCGGAGGTTCCTCCACAGAGTCTAAAGTTTCCTAACTGCGGTGTGAAGCTGAGAAATGGAAGTGCAATTTCCACATGGCTTCCCTGGGCAGGAACCTGAGAATGAGAGCAGTCATCTTCTACGGGCCACTGTCTGTTTAACCTTCCCCCATGTGCTGCAGTAACTAGTCTGACTAGTACTGTACTAGTCAGGAAGCTACCAAAAGAGATCCACTCCCCTCACCTGTGCCACCCCAACCTCAACCTCCTGCAGTAGTTTTTCCAAGAGTAAAATGAGAGTCAAATTCACAGAACTGCCAAGAGAGGAGTGGGACTTGGATGACTCAACTTGGTCCATCAAAATCTATCAAGTTCCTCCCTCCTGCAGGCAGTGTGTTAGGCACTAAGCTTCCATTTTTGCCTGCTAAAATCCACCCCAACAACCTTGGAAGCAGATACTCATCCACCATGTAGCAAGGTAAGAAAATCAGGACTCAGAGAGGAACTACCAAAGATTTGGCTTCCAGGGAGTCCTTGGCCTCAAAGGTTGTTTGTGGCCATGCCTAACCTCCTTCCCCTACTCTTCGTTGCCCTTTTCACTCAAAGGGTTCAGATCAGTGTTGATAACAACATGAAACATTTGGCTTTGACTCATTCATCCATCTTACACAAATTTATCAAGTGTGGCATCTACGAATACTGAAACCTATCACTCCAATAGTCCTACTTGGGGGAGAACAGCAGAAAGCCCAAGATGCTTGCCAGGACAGTAGGCAGCAAAACCACACAAGAGCAGCTGCTCACATAGCCTCGAGGGTCTTTAGTGTCCTTGAACTCTAAGGAAACTGCACGTGGTAATGAGTTAGCAAGAAGTAGACAGTGACAGCGAGAGGAGTCACAGGAGATGGAATGAAAATAGAACATTTAGATTCCCTACATTCACAGGACAGAGGGAAGTGGATATAAAGTAGAAACAAAAGATAACATGACCTTGGAAGGACTGGGAACCACAGAGGGGTATCGAGAGCTTCAGCGGAGCATCGAAAGGAGAAGGGAGGAGGTTTTTGTTACCAAGTAAAGGGAACACTCAGTGGGATGGAAGGCAGAGAGCAGAGTGGTAAAATGGTGAAGCAGAAAGAATTCGAGCTCCTGTGGATTTTCCCCTCTGAGTAAAGATAAGACTGAAGGTTTAGACATTGGTGTCAATTCTGGAACAGTAGGGATGTTCACTGAATATGGAGAAATCTGTTCATCATCGTTTCAACATTTATTTACTTTTTTTTTTTTTTTGGAAAGGGGAGGGGAGAGAGAGAGAGAGAGACTGGCTGTGACTCAGTCACTGATTGATCAATTTCCATCACCTGGTTTGTTTACCTGGCAAGAGCCAGGGCTAGGCCAAACCAAAGCCAGGAGTCTGGAACTCCATTCAGGCTTCCCATGTGAACCATCACCTGCTGCCTCCCAGGATATGTGTTAGGAGGAAGCTGGATCGGAAGCAGAGCAGCCGGAAATAGAATCAGGCACTTGGCTAGGGAATGTGAGTGACACAATGGGTGTGCCAGACAGCCACACCCCGATTGATCCATCTTTCCCATGAGGTTCCCAAGTACAAGTTCTCCTGACACAAGTCCAGTGCTGCATGTGGAACACTGCCTGGTTTCAGAACACGCGCATCTCAGACGCAAGGGAACAGAAAACCATGGAGAAGGGAATGCCTGCCAAACAAGCCCACTTATCTGAGTCGACAACAAAGACCAAGCACCCCATTTAGGAGAAAGCGAGGGTTTACACGTGTGAGTCATCATTCAACTCTCTCCGGGTCAGACCCAGCTAATCCACCTTCACCTCGTGCTCCAGCACTCAGACAGGTTGAAATTTGATGCAGGGCTGCGATTTCCAAATACATTTCGGTGAGGAGAGGAAGAAGCATGGCTGCTAACCATTTCACACTTGAGGCACCCGGAAGAGTGCCTAAGACCTCATCCTTTTCAGGGTTGAACTGTAGCATTATGTGAACGGTCTTTAGGAATTCCATCAAAGACTTTTCCCTAGTGTCTTTCGTCCTGTCTAGAGACAGAGAGAGTGAGAGAGAAAAAGAGCAAAATCGAAAGGAGAGAGGCACGCACCAAAATAACTAGCTTTAACAAATGGCTACTGATTTAAAAATAGTGCAGGGGTTTAAGTTTTTGCCTTTATCTCAGTGGTTGACCTTGCTAATACAGTATGTAGATCTCTTGCCAACTAATCGGTAGACTGTAAAGCACGGCTTCAAGCTGTGGTCAATGATCTGTAACGGGAATGAATGAGAGGGTTTTAGCAGCCAGGATCTGTAGCCTACTATCTGTATCTGACAGCTGTCACCCTCTCTGCAGAGGCCAAGGCCTAGACCTTCATTTAAAAGCAGCATGGCTGATCAGATTACTGGGACAGTGTGTCAAAACTGACTGCGCTGAACTGGGGAGACAGAAAGTAAATCTATAAATAGCAGTCTTGCTGCCTCCATGAAGCACTGAAGGGTAACCAATATTGAGCAGCAAATGCAATGTTTAGTCTTTGCAGCCAGTGGGATACTACGGCGGGTAGATCAGAAGTCTTCTCTATGATATCATGGAATGGCAAGCCCAGCTTTATGGGCCAGAATTTAAAAGAGTTACATTCTTGGCAACTGTAATGGTCGCAGAGCAGTAATTGGTTTGAACCAACTTTATGAGCTAACAAGGTTCCCAAGCACTTAATAATGTCCTCGGGGCACAAGGACTCAGCAAGTCACCTTTCCCATAATGTGCTGGCTGCCTGTCTCCGACAGTCCATGGGGATGGCAGTGTTGAAACATGGAGAGTGATAAAATAAGAGGCTCTCCATTTGATATCTATTATAGATGTCAACTGGGTCTTCAACCAGAACAGCTGTGCAAAGCTGCTGGGGGAGCACAGAGCTTGTGGGGGTGAGTTATCTAGAGAACATGCTGATAGCATGGCTTGGACCCTGGACGTCACCGGGTTATAAATGAGCCAGCTGACATTTTATAGTGTGCACCAGCTCTTCCAAGAATCAATTGTCACTCTTCTAGGTTTCCGCCAATAAAACTGGAGATGTCTAAAAATTTGTCAGCAATCACAGAAGGAACCCCTAGGTCATGTCAGAGGGTAGAAGAACGTGTGCTATAACAGACAAATGGAGTACCGCTGGCAACCGTGCTGTGAAGGTCTCTCCAGGTTGCAGAGTTTCCAATCCACTTCCATCTGCCTGCCAAGTGGGCATGGAGGCGGTGGGTTCAGGAGCAGTGTGTAACGAACAAGAGATCATGAACTTGGCCTGAGGGAGACCTGAGCCCCCTACATGACTGCTGGGGTCTTGCAGGATAAAGAAGACAGCTAGGCCCCCAGTGGACTATTCCTCCCTGGGGTGGAGGAAGGTGACAATTAGGCACATAACTTTCTTCCGGGGCTAGTGCAACTGTCCTGGCTCTTTGGAAAACAGTTTACCTTACAGACTGACTTTCAAAGCTAACAGGAACATAAAGAGAAAACATCAGTCACAATGAATGCTTCCATACACCAGGCACTGTTCTAACAGCTTCATGGATACAATCTCTTTAATCTTCACAACCTGACAAACTAGATACTCCTATGCTACCCATTTTACAGATTAAGCTATGACACAGGATGTTTGGTCAATTTCTTAAGATCACACAGTAAGAGGAAAAGTCAGAATTCAAACTCGGGCAGGTCTGGCTCTAGAGCTACCAAATAAACTTATCCTGAAATCACCTCCGAAACAGCCCTCTTTACAAGAGCCTGCATTAGAAGGTGAACATGGGTAAAGAAAAATATCAAAGTGACACTTCAGAACAATGAAGAAATCCACAAATAACGTGGAAGAAAAAGAAGGTCACTTGTTCTCATGGTGCTCGGATTCAATTCATTCCTTCATGTTTATGCAACATACCTAAGCTCCTCTATGTTTAGGCACCATGTTAAGTTGAGCGGTACGCAAACGAGCTTTTGGCTTCTGCAGACTCTGGCAAGCACCTACAGGATTTATCTAAGACACTGAAGACATTAGCAAACACCTTCACCTAAGGCATGTAACTAGGGGTCCAGGCAAAGGCCAGCAAGGAGTAGCATCTGCAGCACCTTTCTCAGACTGATAGAGACCAATCACAAGGAGTGCTTCGGGCAAAAGTGATGGAGAAACCCCCAGGCTGACCGGGAGGCCTCCCTCCGTCCCTGCTGCTGGCCCCCTGGGAGCTCCTGCTGGCACCCTGCACTGTCCAGAGAGTATCCTAAGTCCAATTCAACAGTCACTCATGTTCCCACAGGGTCACACAGGCTCTTGGAATTCCTGATGCTGGGGCTGGAGAGATCACTTAAATGTGGCTTCCTTTATGGTCAAAAAGCAGAGCTCTAGAAAGGTTAAGTGATCTGTCCACGGACAAAGAGCCCAAGAGTAGTAGCAGAACTGAGCTAGGGTCCCAGGTCTGGGAATGACTGGTGGAAATATAAATATAAATATAAATATAAATATAAATATAAATATAAATACACACACACACACACACACACATATATATATATTTTACAACTCTATATCACTAGGTGTGGAAAGGATGTTGTGCCATAAAATCAGCAAATTCAATCAAGGCAAATGTGTGCTTTGGAAAAAAAAAAGTCAAGCATGAAGAAATAGAGTTTGAAGAACATTCAACATTCATGAGGTGTGCCCATTTCAAGTCACTGGAGACAGCTCTCTGGCGCAAAGGTTTTCTTAATAAAGGGTTTCATTGGCCAGTCGGATGGAGACACGCACACGCTGGTATTTTGCTTCTGGCGATACCTTAAACCCCCAGTTAGGCGAGTATAAAAACCAGCAATGGCCTTGAGAGTGCAGCATGGTTTATACATGGCATACACATCTTCGAGGATTTGGAGAAATCTACAAGGGATCCAATGCTTTTCCACCTATTGACATTTACAAAGCAGTTTAAATCATGCATGAGAGGCCTCAGGCACATGCAGTTCACAAAACATAACTCTGAGCTCCCAGGGAATTTAAGCTGACCAACACTCTTTATTAGAACCGACAGTGAAAGACAGCTATTGCGAAATTCGTACCAGAAATGCAATACCAAGATGACAGCCTTAATGCCAGTGGATATATTATGTAGATTACCTGACTCAAATCTTTCTTGTTAAATAAGTTTCATGCATTCTTTTTTTTCCCCCTCCTCAACAATATCCTTCTGGCTTTACTAGGGGTGTATTCCTTAACTTCCTTGATCATGCATCTGTTTTTCAATATTTTGGACATGCTAACTTAGCACGAAAGATCAGATAGAGATAGTTAAACAGGGGGAAACACTTAAACCTTTAAATGAACAACAGAGCTGAAACACAAATTAAATATTTCAATGTTATTTTTTTGTGTAGTTCCAATATTTAATAGTTTTTAAAAAAGAAACATTTTCCTAGGGCTGATCCATTCCAGATATTTAATCCCCATGTAATCTAAGATTTTATATATACATATATATGTATACATAAATGTATGTATAAATGTAATTATGAATGAAAGATAATGTTACCCACATGCTTTTGTAGGCCAAGAATTTCCAGGAAATAAGGTCCCAATGAAAACTGGCCAGGGATAGAAGACAGGAATAGATATTTTTTCCTCCAATCTTCAGAGAAATCAACACACAAAATTCTAGGAGACAGAAGGAAGAGGTCAACATGGCTATGACCAGAAACGGAAGTCATTGGTAAACTGGCATTGCTGGCATTCGCCTAGGGACAATTTGGCAGTGGTTGGTTTGGAGTCGTGGTGTCTGAATGGACTGGATTATTTGCTTCCTATCCTAGGCTTTTCTGAACCTGCCTCACCAGCCACACACTGTGGGAAGTGTTATCACTGCTTAATTGAACATAAGTGCACACAGGATCCTACAGGTGGGGTTCCTGGGACTTGCAACGGGCTCAGAGGCTGTGTCCACTGGACCTGCTCATCTGCTGGACTCTAACAGAGCAGAGAGGCTCCACAGCCCCTGCCACATAGCTCTTGGTGTCAACTCCTATCAGCAATATGTCACATTTCTCACATGAATGGAGACATGCCAATGATGATTAATACACAGTACCCTTCCAAACCAGAGAATAACTCATAAAAATTCAAAGTCTTATTCTTTATGTAATATGGACTTCTCTAAAGGTAGAGAGAGCAGTAACATGAATTCCCAACTACCATCAGCGGGAGGCCATCTTGCTTTATCTGTGTCCTATCCATCTGCACAAATCTCAATCTTGCCAGATAACCTGAAAACAAATCTCAGAGGTAATATCATTTTATCCATGTGCACTTCAGCATATGCATGCGGTATTTTATATTAAGAGATGGTAATGACACAACTGCATTTGTACTCCATTTGGACTCTATATTTTAACGATTAAAAATCATTCTTCTGTTTGAAAAACAAGCTAAAGAATCACTTGCAAGATGCTTCCATGGGTTTTAATTATTTGCTCCAGAATTTCTAATTTCTTTATACGTCCCAGGAACTAACCAGGTGTATGTGGTTGATTTTAATGAATGATCTTGAGATGATTTTTTTGAGGGATACAGATGATATATGCAAACAAATATTCTGCATTATTGTTATCAAAGTCCAATAGTGAATACAGTAAGAGTCAACTTGAAATAAAATCTCCTCAAAAGGATTACTATCAGCATTAAAGATATACAGTGTGGGGCTCGGTGCCATGGCCTAGCAGCTAATGTCCTCGCCTTGAACGTACCAGGATCCCATATGGGCACCAGTTCTAGTCCCTGCAGACATGCTTCCCATCCAGCTCCCTGCTTCTGGCCTGGGAAAGTGGTCGAGGACGGTCCAAAGCCTTGGGACCCTGCACCTGCGTGTGGGAGACCCGGAAGAAGTTCCTGGCTCCTTTCTTCGGATGGGTGCAGCACCAGCCATTGTGGTCACTTGGGGAATGAATCATCAGACAGAAGATCTTCCTCTCTGTCTCTCCTCTTCTCAGTATATCTGCCTTTCCAATAAAAATAATTTTTTTAAAAACAGAGATACAGTGTGCACTCTGTGTTCAAAGTAGCAGAAATAATTACATAAATATAAAATACCGTGCATCCATGATCAAGTGCAATGTGTAGGTGACTCAAGCATTGAGAAGCTTGAGGCGGTCTGACACCCTACAATCATCAAAATCAACTTTTTAAAAAAACCCTCATTCTCTGTGCTTACAGTTACGTCTTTTAAGAATCACAGCATTGAATGAATTACATGGTTTTAACAGAACTGACAGCTGATGAAATACTGCAAGAAAAATAATCTACCAGTGACCTCAAATGAAGCCACAATGATATTAGGCTAATGGAAGTAAAATTACTCATTACATAGTGATTTTTACTGTTTTACTTTATATTGGAGTAAAAAGCCAACCTAAACCTTCCTCAGGATATTATATTTTCAAACTAACCACAAAATACTTCCAGAAAGGGGGCTTATTTCAGAAAAATCCATATTCATTTTGATTTTTTTTTCAAGGGTGAGCAAGCTTTCTATATCACGGGGTGGTTAAATGTGGAAAAAAATGCAGCAGCGATATGAAATAAGTGAAGATCATTGATCTGAAATAGTCTATAATTACCATTTTAAGGGCAGAGCACCTGTTTTACTGAAGGAACATACATATGCAATACACTTTCCCACTGCAATTATGCGAGTGAGTGATGTCCCACAGTTTCTCCATTTCCATCTCCTTTCTCTGCTGTTCAGTCTGCAGGTGGGCAGTGAGACAGCCCAGCTGAAGGAATACATGGTGGGCCCAGTCTCACTCCTCCATCCCCTGAAAGTTGAACACTTCCCTTCATTCTCTATTCAAATACATTGAGAGTACACAAATGTTAACAAGAGACAAACAGAATAAATGATGTTCCAAAGTAAGAGGTAGTGAGAACTACTTATTTGTTTTCTCTTACAGTTTTTCTCCTATCAAAAGCCATGGTTCAGAAACAGCACATGGAATGGGGAATAACAAATAGAGGTAGGACTGCTCGAAGCTGATTAAAACCTTTTGCTGCTGTGGGTAGGGCTACTAATAGACAACTTCCATATCAGTACTAAGAGTTTTTAATCTGTAAACATTCCAGAGAATCGTCTCTTTGCTTTTTAGAATGCCAACCACAACTATTGGACTGTCTGGACAAATCAGATTCCAGAAAGCCTGAAAAGCTTATGGCTGTGAGTAAAACTGAGATGAGATGGTTCTTTGGCGTTGCCCTGGCTTGGAAGAAAAATTCCAAATCAGGCCAGGACTGTCACCATCATCTAATAACTCAGTGTTCCCTTTCAGTCACTTCATTTTTCCTTTTTCTAAATCACAGCGTGTGAGATCACGGGTTCCCTCTTCAAATCTCCAGTTGGCCTTTTCCTTGGTTTACCAGTCAGTGTTTCATGCCTCATCTCACTGAGCCCATCACCAGTCTTGGAAGACAGCCTGTGCCACTGCTCCTGACTATACTTGAGTCACAGAATGCCTCACCTGAGATAGCCAGGAGAAAGGCCCATCTGGTTAATGATCTCCCAGAAGCAGATGTCCAGGGGTAGCCAGACCAGCACTGCCTTCTCTGAGATTTTATCTGATGTGGAAAGGTGGCTGCCACCTAGCTATAGGTACTGGGTTACTGTGTTAACCAAGAAAGGAAGAAAATACCTACTCCTTGATTCTGTATTCCTTCCTAATAAAAGGCTTATGGCTCACTTGCGCATCATACACCAGTCACTTGAATCTGCTGCTTCTATATATATATTTATAAATATATACATATAAAACCAAATGTGGTGAAATTATGTTTGCCTAGTATGGGATTAGAAAATGTCGAATCCTCAATCACGGCACAAAATTAGAAGTCAAATAAAAGTTCTGGGTGGTGAGGGGGGAAAGAATTCTACAGGTCAAGCAGAATTGTGATGGGGCAAGCCGTCAACGGCAGAAGCCTTGCAGCTTGAAATGTCCTCTTCTGGACTTCAGGGAATCTTGGGGGAACCAATTCTTTTGTCTTCTCACATTGGGGCATCAGCACATCTTATAGAAGCTGAAATTTGCTCAAAGTGGCAAAAATGGGGAAAAAGTTTTGACAGATTGGCTAGAAACTTCACAAATGACTGTGTCTTAAAATTCCAATGCTACAACTTGCTTCTGGCTCAAGCGTATTCCTTTGATCAGTCCCTCACTTTGTACAATTCATTCTCCAGTGAAATCCTGCTGAGGGTTCATGGGGGGGAAACACAACAGACAGAATCTCTGTACTCAAGGCACTGACACCCCAACAGAGAAGACAGACATCATACAAGCGCGCGCGCGCGTGTGTGTGTGTGTGTGTGAAAATGTCAAATAAATGCTATGAGAAGAACCAGAGCAGCATAAATACATGAAGTGACTTGGAGCAGGAGAAGTGCCATTGTTTTGGTAGGGGGACAACGGAGGCCTCTCGAAGCAGATGCTACTTGAATGACGTGAGGGAGCACATCAGGTGACCCTGTATGGGGACAGAGCATTTCAGGTGATAGAACACATCTCTGAGGTGCAAAATTAGCTCAGCTACCGGAAGGCCTGCCCAAAGGCTTAAGACTGGAGCAGAGTGGTGGGAAATGGAGTTGGAACAATTGGCGGGAGTCGGACCAAGCTAGGGAGCTTTATGGTTGGTGTGACGTGAAGGTAATGGTAGGTTTTGCATACCCTGGATCCCTAGTTCCTGGACTTTCCTGCCTCGAAGGGTTTGGAAATCACAGCTCTGAAGTTGAGATTATTATCAATAGTGACAAGATGGGGGTGTGGAAAAGGAAGTAGGTGGGCTGACAGAAGTGGATGGAGCCAAGGCCATGGAGTCGAGGTCAGCCTTGATCAGCCTGCCCCATCAGCACTCAGCATTAGGGACAAGGGGGGAGCAGGGGCTGGAATCGGCATGGATGAGGGGTGGGATGGGGTACTGGAAGAGGTGGAATTCGTCTCATTTGATGTCAGGACCTGCAGAGCAGCATTTTTTTTTAAGACAAAGGAGGAACAAGGCATTCATATTTAGGAAAGAGACAGGTAAGCAAAATAAAAGCAAGATCTTTCTCCCTGAACCTGCCTTCTCCAAGCACACCTGTATATAGCAACACGTTATAATCCCCCAACACACAATTTGCTATGCCTTGGGAATGAAGGATACAGCAGAGTTCAACGAGGTGGAGGGGAAACGAGATGAAATATTTTGTATTATTTTTTCTCATGACTTTGTTTCACATCCCTGGTAGTTCTCAGGAGTGATTTGTTGTAGTGTAAGTGCTTGTTCAGACAGCTGAAGCTTAGAGGTGAGATATTGAGCTAGAGCAAGAGAAATCATCTTGATGTTTCTCGGTCCAACCATTTCTCACAATGGACTACCTTGAGTTTCATTTCTCCTGCAACAGCAAGTGATCATTCCGTTGGCCAGTGGTTGTCCCTTCTCCTGACAGAGGTGAGAGGTGATGCCCGCGGATATTCCTGTATGGATCTCACGGTGCATCCTGCCCTTTCCCTGAAAGGTCCACCCACAGCGGCTGGCAGAGAACCACGACAGTGAAGAGTGGGCACAAGCCTAAGAGCTCGGGCGTTTCCATGCTATCCGGTTGCTGTTTGCCACTGGCAGTAAAAATGGTGATTCAGTCTGTAATTTCACAGAGTGGCTGTTTGGACGCTTGAAGCTGGGGACACCTGGACCAGAGAGTCATGTACTGGGCTTTGGGAACAATGGCTCACTGCTCAGTACTGGGCACAAGGGATGTCCCTGCATGGATGCAGCCAGGGGAGAAGCCGGAAACAGTGACAGTGGGAACACAAGCCCATCCCCCCATCTGGTGGAGGGTGGACGAGGCTGCAGAAGCAACTGGAGGGCATTATTGCGGTGTTCCTGGCTATCCAGTGAAATATTTCTGACTTGCTGTGAGCCTCACTCCAACTCTGCTCCAGTGTCACACAGGGCTGCTGGGAGCGGGGCCTGGAGTCATCCGGCGCTGTGCCTCTCAGCTGGCTGCTGGATGCGCACAAACACAAAAGGTGATTTTGACAGCCGGCATCAGATCTGACTGTTCCTGACAACGCCTGTGATCCAGCAACCTCCGGGACTTGAGGACACATCTGTGAGGAGATGTAGTAGCTGCCATCTGCACAAACTGCATTATTTAACTGCACTGGCACTGATTAACATTTGCTGTAACCTATGGTAATGGGCTCTGGGGCTTTGCATGTCTGCTACACAGTGGCAGCTGATGTCTCCTGCTCCATCCTTAAAACAGGATGCTTTAATTTTTAATGGAGCACATGTTCGATTGGCTATACAAACAGGCTAATCTGCAAAGCATGTGCTCAATAACAAGCTCAGCAATGCCGCCAGAATAACAACATGCCTTGGCCAAGCCAGGGAGGAGCGGGCAGGACCCCTGCTCACCTGCGCCAGTCCAGAGCTGTGGGCTCGGAGCCCCAGCTGGAGGATAGCCAAGGGGTGGCTGTGGCCAGAGGCACTTGTGGCCTCCTTTGGAGACTCCCAGGGTACCTGCAAACCTCAGCCAGTTGGGAAAAGAACAAAACTGGGCACCCAGCAGGTCCAGGGCTCTAGTGTGAAGCCAGATGTGGCATTAAAGATGGAGCTTCCCTCTGTGCACAGGCGTGACTAGAATGAGGTGCATCCGTGCTTATAGGCTCAACACAAGCTCTGCATCCTGCTCAAGGAGAGAATTTAAAGATGAACAAAGCACTGTTCATTGCATCAGAAAGCCCACATCAAGACTATAATGTGACATTTGGGGGGCTGAAATTGTGGTACAGCAGATTAAGTCGCTGCTTTGCAGTGTCAGCATCCTCTACCGGCACCAGTTCAGATCCCAACTGCTCCACTTCTGATCCAGTTCCCTGCTAACGCACCTGGGAAAGCAGTGGAGGATGACCCATGTGCCCACGTCCCTGGACCTACATGGGAGACCTGGAAGAATTTCTTGGTTCCTGGCTTCTACTTTGGCCAATGAGGCATTTAGGCAGTGAATCAGTGGGCAAAAGATCTCTGTCTTCTCTCCTCTGTAATTCTGCCTTTCAGGCAAATAATAACAATAACAACAATAACTATACACACACACACACACACACACACACACACACACACACACACACATATATATTTTTAAGAGAAGTCACATGTGAGGATCAGAGATAAGGTTTTCCAGGAGCACAGAGGAAGAAGTCAACAAGAGGTTTTTCAGGTGGGTCTGCAAGAATGGACAGGAGGTGACTGGTAGCATGTAAGGATACCAGGACACCCAGGCAAAAAGGAGGTGGTATATGGGGAGTGGCAAAAACTGGGAGGTTCTGGCCTTGATCTGGGGGCAATTATGGGGTAAGAAGCTGGGAATTTGGGTCCAAAGCATCAGAGAGAAGTTAAGGCAAAAATGTGGCTTATCACCAGCGAGCCTGTGATGTCTGCTATAGGATCCAAGACAGAGGCATAGAGATGCTGACGTTGGCAGAAAGGATGCAGCACCCTAAAGGTGGGTAAGAAAGATGAGCAAAGAGGAACCTGAGGCAGAAATGCATGGTGGAAGGTCCCAGAGAGCAGCAGACGAGCAACCAAAGCTGGAAGGCTTTATCACAGCCATTCCTGTCACTCTCCAGACACTGCAGTCCTAGGCTTCGGCGGGACAAACCACTTTCACATACTGTTACCTAACAACTCGGCAGGACAGGCAAATGTCATGGCCACCCTTTGCAGGCGAGGACCCAGAGCCAGATGATGTTACATGCCTTCCCATAGCAACCAGTTGGAGTCACTGATGGGGGACTGTGACCCCCAGGGCTCACGGTCCAACATAATACTCAGTGGAGACAGGACTCCAAGTCAAAGTGCCCATTGCCATCTCCCTCTTCTGGAGTATCCATCAGGTGTGTTTAAACAGAGACAGAGAGGTAAATCAACTTACCCACAGACCCTTCCTAAACCCTGGCTACTCCTCAGATGTCTGCAACAGCCTGACAAAGCTGGGGATCAGAAACTAGGTCCAACTTTCCCATGTGTCTGGTGGGGAATCTCCTAGTGTTTGTATTTAGCAGGATGCTGGAACTGTGAGCCAGGGCTGGGGACTGACCCCAAGCACTCCGTAATGGGATGTGGATGTCATAACTGACATCCTGAGTGTGAGGCCCAACGTCAGCTCTACCTCCACCTTGACTTAGCTCACTAATTCCCAAACTCATTTGTCTATGGAAGACGTCTCCCACTTTGCACCTTTTAGCATACCGAGGAAGAATTAAAGAAACGTTTCTCTAATGAATTCCCAGGGTCTTGATTTTGAATGTTCTGCAAATGGAATTAGGGATTCATGATTAAGGAAGCTGTTTGAATGGTACACTTTCAACTGCCCATGCCCCTGTTTCCACCTAACCAAGCATGTCATAATGAATGATGTTTATTTGCTCATGTTTTTCTGTTTAGGTCTGCTTTCATGCAGTCTAGCTCTATTGTCTGGCAGAGAATGGACTTGGGTGAATATTTGCTGAATTGGACTGAAACATTCCACCATGGTGGAACACAGCACAGTCAGCCACTATGGGCTCAGAACTTCAATCCAGGCCTTCCCGGGACAGCTGGTGGTCTTATCCTCAGAGGCCAACTGTCTGAAGGGACAAGAACAACCTCAGAAGGAGCTGCAATGTCCAGGGTGGAGAGCACTCTTGGAGGATATGTAGCTTACCAGGGTGCCTGTGTTTTTCCAGGTAGCAAGCTGCTTGGAGAGTTTGGTTGGGTAGGTATCTACCTCAGAGATGGGGTAGTTGAGTAGTCCCAACTGTTTTTACAAGGTCTTCCAATATCATTTCCAAAATTAAAAAAAAAAAAAAACATTTGCTTCTTTGCCTTTCTTGTTTCAGCCTATGACCCTACATTTAAACTGATTCTTTCCATAGGCACTAAAATTTACCAAGCCTCCTTTCCATTCTCTGGATTGATCTAGCTCATCACAAAAAGCAGACGTGTGTGTGTGTGTTGCCTACAAAATTAAGAGTGGACATTTCATTAGCTGCCTTATTGAGATCTGTATTTATCATGATCATGGCACAAGATGACTGCCACATGACGCCAGGTAGAAAGTCAGGGGGTGTCTCTGGGCCAGCTCGTGGTGCTTCTACCACCTAGCCTAGGGCTTCTAAGCATCTGTTAGTCACTTTTTTCTCCCTCAAATTGTGCCCTGGCAGTAGATGTTTCATTTTATTATAGGATGCCTAAGAAACCAAATCACACACACAAAAAAATGGAATGAGAATTGAGTCCCTGGGCTGTGTCTGTGCCATCAAGGACAAAGGAAGAGCTTGGGTGGGGACTGTAGCGTAAGCCGAGAATACACACCCTCTCAAAAGCAGCCTGGCACTGGCTTTGGGTACCTGTGGACAAGTCCATTCTTCTGAAAGTCAGAAGTTAGTGATGAGCAGAGTTGATGTCATTTAAGTAATATGCCACCTGGAGCCTAGAGACAAGTCACTGCCTCATGCCTACTGTGATGGCACCATTATTTGAACTGTAGTCTTGTGAGTAGTAGGTACAACATTTTTTCAGTGCACCTTGTCATAGCTGCTGCTATCCATCTACTGGCCAACTGTTGTGGTGGAGAAGGATCTGGGCAGGAAGATACCTGGGCTTCCCTTCTGGGTGCCATGGGCTTCCTTGCCAATATGGCTGAAGTGACTCTGCCTGCTTCCCATTACTCCAAGAATCCCGTAGTGGTAGCACTCAGATGTGATGATGGGGGCAGAAGGAGGGAGGGTCTGGACCATCAAGCTCTTTCACTAGTTTCTCTAGAAAAATGGAATGGATCAAAGTAAATATTAATCACAAATAGACAGTGGATCTAAATCAGTAGGGGGGGTCATCAGGTGGGAAGCGCCATTTTTAAATGAAGAGGTTTTTTTTGTTTTACAAAAAATTTTCAAAGATCTGTCCTTCTACTCTCTGTCCTCTGCCAAGAAAATTGATTTCAAAGCAAAAACAAAGCTTCTATTTTCCAAGCACAACAGCACAGTCTAACCAGAAGGTTCTTTTGCCGAAATATTGAATGGAAAATTCAGTTTCTTAAATCTTTCTAAATCTTTGCCTCTGATTGGGTTCATTAATAAACATGCTGATTCTGTTACAGGGAGAGACATATGGTATAATCCGCTAACAGGAAGAAGTATTTTGCATTTTATTGTAGAAAACAAACATGCAAACAGGTTCTCACAGATGGTTTTCTTAGCTTCTGGGAGCAAAAAAAGCTTAATAACGCTTGAAACTAGTTTTTCTCTTTAACAACAACAAAAATATCCTTGTACATCTCTTGTGGAACTGCTTATAAATTAGATTAAGTTCCATTCTAAGATTTTAACAATTTCAAATTCACTTTTTGTCTTGTTTAAACACATACATTTTCTCTCTCTCTCTCTCTCTCTCTCTCTCTGTCTCTCTCTTTTCCTTCCTCCCTCCCTCTCTCTATCTCTTCACAACCCCCCACTACCTCCTCTCTCCCTCATCTTCTTCTCTTGGAGATACTAACTTGCTCAGAAAGGCACAGGTAAATAAGCAATCATAAATAAGAAATGAACTTTTACAGATAAACGACGCAAACCCTCTGAAGGTACCAAAATGGGTAGTGGTGGTGGTTTTATTTTTGAATAGGCTTCATGTTCTAGAACAACTATAGAATTACTGAGAAATTGAGGACTCAGTACAGGACATTCCCATGTACTCTATATCCAGTGTCTCCTTACATTAGTGTGACACATTTACTATAATTAATGAGGTAGTATTGACAGATTATTGTTAAGTGGAGTTGATCCCTTATTCAGATTGTCTTAGTTTTTATTTAATAGGTTTTTTCCCCCATCTCCCAGCATACTCTCCATGATGTCACATTACATTCAGCTGTCAAGTCTCTGAGAGTTCCTCCTAGCGATTTCTACAAATGTCATTGTCTTTGATGATCTTGATGGTTCCTAGCAGCACTGAACAATCGTGTAGGGTGTCCCATTCATTACTGGAACCTGCCCCCTGCTTTCCTCCTAAGACAGAGGTAAAGAGTTGCTTTCTTCCTGTCACATTCAGGGCATGTTAGATCACCATTACTTATGACTGTGGATGTTGACCTTGGTCACCAGGCCACAGCAGTGTTTGTTGGGTGACTCTGCTGTAAACATACTCCCCTCTCCCTTCCACATGGCACTCTTTGGAAAGGAGTCCTTCTGTGTGGTCCACAGCCAGGAAACAGGGAACTAGACCCCTGCTCCTTAAACGTGCAATATCCAGTGGAGAATCCATATAAACTATCTGTCATTCTTCTCCATGGGAGCTCTGTAATTTACTTGTATCCACACAGAGTCTAGGATATTTAGTTTACCCTTTGGATTATAACCTGATGCCATAAGGTTGCTCTGCTCAGCTGTCCAGCTTTGGCCACCAGAAGCTCTTTGACTCTTGGGTTTCTTTGATGTGCCCCATCGATGTGGGTGCTATGTTCTGTTTGAGCACTGCCTGCTTTCTGGTACTGTAAGATATTCCAGACCCATCTTCCTATAGCCTATCTATTTCTCTCAGAGGTGCTAGTTCGTCTCACTGGAGAAGGGTGTTAGAAACCAAGACCTCAGCGAAGGTATGCTGGCTGCTGCTGGTGTGTGTGTGTGTGTGTGTGTGTGTGTGTGTGTGTGTCTTTTAGATCATCTCAGCTGACAGAGCACAAAAACATGGGTGCATTCTAGTCATTCCCTAGCACAGACCTATAAATCTTTCTGTGTTTAACTGTTTGTATCTAAATAAAGGAGGAATTTACCCTGAGCCATCACCACATAGTTTGGTCCAGCTTTCCTCACTGATTATCTACTGATTTCTACTCGAATAGCAAGAAATTTGGCTGGATGGTGGATTTCATTGCTACTGCATCCTTTTCCTCTAACAGTCCTTGATGAAGATATTTTTTAAGGAGTAAATCGTTCATTTTGCAGTGAATGTGATTTAAATTTCGTGAGGACATAAAGATCTTGCTGTGAAATTTTACTATCTAGTTTAGCTATTAACTTTCAGCTCAGAAACCAGAATTCAAATCCATAGATCCTGAAAGACTTCAAAATGGTCTGATTCTTCTAAGTTAAAACTTCATAGAAAATGTTGTGTTTGAATCCGATCATCAGCCACAACGATGCAGTAGGAGGGGTTTTGGCTGGCCCTGTCAGTGTACTTGGAGTCAGCCAACATGGAGAGTTGCCAAATGGCCTACAAGTAGAGTTCTTGCTCACAAAGCTTGTATTGGTGGGTGTCCAGGAAATACATGTGGGATGTTTAAATGCTTTTCCAATCCCCTCTCACTACCAGCCATCATCCTTTCCCTTTTTGGTCCTTAGCTTGTCTCCTCCCCAACAGTTGTCCTAAAGGACTGGTATGAAAACAAAGGCAAACCAAATACTCAACAACCTAGAAAACCAAATGCCCAATGTGCATTGAAACAACATGTAGGCTTGGACAAGAGATTCTGAAGAGACCAGGGATTTGTGAGGGGGTTAAAAAAAATGAGCCTGAAGGAGGTGTGGCATTTTTTTTTTTACTGATTCAGCACTCTTTCATGGTTGTTTCAGGGGCTTCTGTGTTTGCTAGGTCAGGCTTACTGGGGGAATACTACGAAAGCACAAGCCCATGCACTGGGACACGTTTACTGCTCTGTTGGCCAATTCTTCCCTTTGCCCCACTAAGCTCATTAGGAATGGTGGTGGTGGATATTCAACCTTGAGGTTTACTTAAACACACACACACACACACAGAATTTTACACTTAGTATGGGTGAATTTTATGGTATGTAAATTATCTTTGAATAAAGCTGCTAAAACAAGCCATTGAAAAATATGTATAATGTGATCCAATTTGAAAAGAAACCAAAACAAAAACAACGAAGCAAAAGAAAATAAAATCTAAAGTTAAGCTGTCTAGACATGCCCATTTGCAGGTAATTTGCACATAAGAAGGCTTTGAATGTCAAACTAATTGTCGATTAGAAAAATTTGGATGTTAAACTATAGTTGCTCACCCTGGCTTTACTTAAATAATTGTTATAATAAATATGCACTTCAAAAAGCTTGTGGAAAATAAAATCAAAAGGTAAGTTTGTTTTGCTGCAAAGCATTTAAAAGTCAAGGCATACTAATATTATGTTTAAAATAACTGTGCTAGTGTTGTCACTAGTCAATATCTAAATTTTAATTATGATTAATATCTCAGGAAGACAATTTTTTATCCATCACATACATGGAGCCACGGAGAGACTCTTGTTAAAAAGCTACCAGCTATACCTTCCTATTTAACTTGTTGTTATGGAAGATTTCAAACTAGTAAAAAAATATAGAGAAAAAAGGAGACCGAATGTAATAACTTCCAAACTTTAACAATGATCAAATCATGTTATCTCTACTTTGTCCACCTTCCCTATTGCCTTGAATGAAGGCATACATGAGCTGAGTTGCCTAATATGCATAAATACAAAAATGGAAATACCAAAAGTCTGGGTGAGGAGAGACACAGGCTTATGTTTGGGGAATGATCCTCTGGCCCTAAGACAGTAAGTCTACCTTTTTAGGGGAGAAGGCTCAGGTGAGACAGGAAGAGAAAGGTCATAGTTAACATGAGAGGTCAGAACATATCCTGTCATCCACGTTGGGTCTGTGCTTGGTCAAACATGAATGGACAATTTCATGGGAAAGATCTGCTCACTGAGAGAAGGTGCTGAGGTTAACTTTCTCAGAGCACTGGGGCATCAATTACCCCAGTTATTTACCTGGTGATGTCCTGATGCCCTGGAGGAAGTCATCACTATACCTGGATGAGCAGTGCGCTGATTCCCCTTCAACACCTGGTGAACTTGAACAGCAAGAGAACACAAGAACAACTTCCTCTGTCCTCAGGACTTGCATGAGCCCCAGCCTTAGACCATGTCAAAGCCACAATTCAGGCCTGAGCCTGGGGAATGGCTCTCCAGTTCTCCACCTTGTCCCCTGAATTCTGATGTGGATGCACATGGACCTGGCTGGGTCCCATGAACAGGAAACCTGTGCTTTTCCTTCCATCCTAGCCTCTTGGTATGCATCATTGGGAGAAGTTGTTTCTTTCCTTTGCAAAACACTTTTTTTCCCCTGAATCTCTATCTTGGAAGGGAGAGCTAGAAAAAAGTCCCAAGGGACGGACACTTGAGGCCTTGTCCAAAGCGAGGCTTGCAGGGATCCTAGACAAGGATACCTTTGGGATCCCTTTGGCTTTGGGAGCCAAGAGATGCGTCAACATGCACCTGTGCCCCAGGCGCCTCCCAGCATGCTCAGCCCTTTCCTGACACAGCACATCTACAGCGTCAGAACTCAGAACCAGGTAAATAAGCCATCTCCACCTGAGGGAGGAATGTTGGCAGCCCCCAAAACACAGCCTGAAGCCATTCTGATCTCAAGGGAGGTCTGTTAGGACTGGGACCTGGATAAATTCACACAGAAACCTTGGCTCTGAAAGAAAAGCTTGCTGGCTGGCTTCTTTTCTTAAAGGTGGGTTCTAACCACTGGACTGCCTTCCTGTGCGATTTGAATAAAGACAATGGGGCTTCTCAGGTTCCGGCTCTTCTTGTTTTGTCACTGCCCCGTGGGAGGGCAAAGGGACATGTGAGACCATTTATCCCTGGGGGCTGTAACTGGCTGCAGGGGAGAGCTTGTTAGTGTCCCATGTATCACACAGACTCTGCCTGCCTGGAGTCAGGCAGCATCTCCACCTGACTTCAACTGGCCAATAGGTATGTCAGGATTTTCCTCTTGCATTTTGGCAGCAAGCCTCTTTTAGATGGTTATTAACTTTTAAATATGAAATCTAGGCACCAAATCCTAATGCAGAAAAGACATACATAATTCGGGTTAATTAAAATGCCTCCAAGTGAACAGGTGACAGATGTCAAGCCTCCTGGCACCCGGAAGGAAAGGAGCTGCAACAGAATATTAGGATGCCTGTGTTAATCAGGTAATAGTAACTTGGGTAATTAGCAAATCACACCAAATCTTGTTGAAGTCCCAAATCTCATTTACAGCCTTTTGGAGGAACCATTTAAATACAAAGGACACACTCTCCTACTGACTGAAGGGGCCTGCTTACTGGGGCAGATCTCCCAGCTTCCCTGCTTCTATTAAATCCATTTTAATTATGAAGCTCTTATGGTCTAATTTACCCAAGACTGAAAGACACACCGAGAAAGGACGTGTCCCTTTGCTCTTGCTAAGGAACTAAAAAGTCCTAGACTCTAGAACTCTAGTAGCCTTCAAAGACCCCCACAATTTGCCAGACCAGAAAAAAAATGGTGACAAATCATGACACCCTCACACCCTTTAGGAAAACCCCTACCTCTCCCTAGTCCTCAGGTAAAACAGAAGGAAGCCTTTGTTGTTGGGCATAGCAGCCACCAAAAGTCCTTGGTAGACCTGCCGCAGTGGGGACACTCAACAAACCCAGGTCCTGCCGCAGTGGGCAGCTTATAACTAACCAGCAACACAGGTTTACATATCTCCGTCTTTTCCTCCTCAAGCTTGTTTCTTTTGCACCATTTAAAACTGAGCTCTTTAGAATACTTCTCTGTTTGGATCTAAAAGTGCATCTGAATGATGACTGGATTCCAGTTCTGCAATTCTGGTCAGAATTAACTCAGGCTGGGATTTCTTTTTTTCTACCAGACAGACAGTTTTAAGTCTAGGGATGGTTGGTGTCACGTATCCATGCTCCTTATTATTAGCCAGAGTAGCAGGAAAATGACCTGGAAGTCTGTCGTGTTGCCTCTGTGTCCAGTTGTCTCCACTTCGCAGGGCTTAGAATTTAATCTGTGTCCCAGCCCCACCCCAACCCCTTTTTTTCTATTTATATTCTCTGATCCAGTCATCTGGGCAGCATCCTGGAGAGGGGACAGGTCAAGGAGTTGATGTCATCATCGACCAACATGGGGAAGAGAGAAACCTGAGATCCTCTTGGGATGCAGAGTCAGACAATCTGGATTCAAACCCGGTTTAGCTACTCAGCATAGTTGGGTAGCTTGGGCCAAGTCTCACTGACTTTTTGAGCCCCATTAAGTGAACGCCATTTACTTGAGGTACTCCTCCACTGACTTCACAGGGATAGGATGAAAAACCAGGGAGAGAGAGAATGGCATGGTGTTCTGTTAACTGTAAGCCATCATCTAGGTTGTTTACTTCAGATGTCTGCCAACTATAGAGGATGCCACCTAGCCAACCTGGACAATGCCTGGCTACAGGGTACCTTACTCCACCTTTTCTAAGCAGCACCTGCTTGCTTGGCTTGCTGGTTCTTGCTCATGACTCCAGGGACTGACCAGCTGCCCTTAGGAGAAACCTATACAGGAGTCTACTCTTGAAGGAATGGCTAGGGGACAGCAGATGCTAGAAAGAGCAGCCTCCAGACCCGGAGTTCCCACACTAGGTGCAAGTCTGCCACTAATGTACTGCATAATCAACAACTTGGAAAACAGAAACAGATTATCAGGAAGGGTGGATGAACCTCTGGGAAGGAAAACAGTGATCACTCAAGGCTGATGTGGGTTAGGAGACCATGTAGTCACATCAAGACTTCTCCTCCTACCTTCCACCCACAGGGCCAAGAGACTGATAAACTTGGCCAGTGGTGTAGACAGAAATGAGTGGTCAAAATAAAGAAATGTGGTCGGGACAAAATTGCAATTAGGTGAGTTCATCAGTGTTGGATGAAGGCCTCTGGTGGTAATTCTCTCACCTTATTAGGATCCACATCCATATTAGCAACTGACTAGGCTTCAAGCATGTTATCTGAGGACAAGCTGCTGCAGACACCGTATTTCTTGTCACCTTCCAATCTTTGTATAAGCACCTCCTTCTGTCTGGAACATGAATCCCTAGTCCTTTCCCTGGCCAACTTCAACTCACACATATTGTACTTTCCAGAAAGTATGTGTCTGTGCTTGCACTGTCCCCTTTCATGGGCTGCACCATGACCTGGGAAGGTATCTCCAGTTGTCAAGAAACTCGAAGCAAGCGATTGCGTCTGCCTTATTTCTAGCTGTACCCTTAGGCCCATTACAACATCCGGCTAAAATGAATTTGTAGACGACATGAAGGTAGAAATGATGTCTCATTGAACTGTAAAGCCAAATGGATAAATTTCCTCTTCTGTGAGAAGACTACCTTTAAGCAAAAATAACTGTATTTGGGGCCAGTGCTGCAGCACACTGGGTTAAGCTGCCATGAGCAGCACTGGCGTCCCACATTGGGGTGCTGGTTTCAATCTGGGCTCTGTTTTAGATTTATCTCCCTGCTAAGGTGCCTGGGAAAGCGGTGGAGGATGCCCCAAGTGCTTGGACCTGTGTCACCGATGAGACAGATCAAGATGGCACTTCAGGCGCCTGGGTGCACTCCAGCCCCACCTTGGCTGTTACGATCATGTGGGGAGTGAACTAGCTGATGGAATCTTTCTCTCTCCTGCTCTGTCACTCTGGATTTCAAAAAGAAATAAAATACATGTTTATAAAAAGCAACAGATGTAGCACGCAGAAAGGTTCCATCATGCCAACTGTATACAAATAGGTGGAGGAGACATACTGACTAATTACATTATGGGTTAAACCAGTGTATGATGAGAAGGAAGTTAACTAGAAGGATGTAGGATTGGGAAACCAAGAAATATGAGGGATGACAGGAAGAACTGATCAGGGGTCTAGAGAAGAGACGCCCAGGGATATCTTGGTGCTATCAAGTGTCTGGAGGGCTAACAATACAGCAAGGAGACAGAATTCAGTCTGTGGTTCCAGGAATGGCGGCACCATCAGGAGCTGAGCCGATCCAAACCTAGAAGCCTGGAGCCTCTTCTGGGTCTCCCACATGGGCATAGGATCACAAGGCTATGGGCCATCTTTGACTGCTTTCCCAGGTCACAGGCAAGGAGCTGGATGGGAAGTGGGGCTGCTGGGACACAAATCGGTGCCCATATGGGATCCTGGCACGTGCAAGGCAAGGATTTTGGCTACTAGGCTACTGTGCAGGGTCCAAAAAAAAAGGATAAATCTTAAAAATGATAAAGGGTAGTTAGGATCCTCCCCCACCACCACTCAATGCCTGTGAGTGGGATAGGCATCTTTATCGAAAGACAGAAGAACGTAGCCAGAAGTACTTCCTTCTGTGCTTTCTGCAATCTCTTGCTAAAGCCAGGGTGAGGACCACCACCTCTGCCAGAGAACTGTAACAACAAATAACCCCACCACCCAAGAAGAAGGGCTGTGAGACACTTTATTTCCATTCCACAAGGTTGCTGGAGGGAGAGGGCCAAGCGCAAGGCAGGGTGCCAGGAGCTCGTTTTCCCTGAGGCCATGGTCCAAGCACAACTAAGAAAAACGAGATGGAAGAAAGAGGGAGAGAGGAAAAGAAGAAGCCCCTCCACACCAACAAGTACAAATGACTGGGAACCAGGGGCAGGGGGAGGGCTGGCTGCTTGCCGGTGGCTACGTGTGTGCCCCACGGAGACCTGCAGAGAGCGGACAGCGCTGGTTTTGTTGGTAGATTTTTTTTTTTCTTTTGGTGGGGTGCTTTCTTCCTGCACAGCAGGCACCGGAGTGAATGCTGACAATCACTGGCAGAATTTTACAAATTGCTGCCACTGTCCCCCAGACATCCATTATGGCTCCAGAGCCTCACGATTCGCAGCATAAAAGCATAATCATGAGAAATCATGGCTCCACTCAGTCAGGGATGGGTGGAATAGTCCATTTAACTTTATGTTAAAAAAAAAAAAGGAAATAATTGGACCAAAATTTGTTTGAAATGGGAGTAGGAAATGGCTTGTTTTCAATCTATTTCCAACGAAAAACCTCCATTAAATCCTCATTGGAAACTATTTAGTTTGGAAACAAGTTGAGCATTCCCCAGGCAGCATCCATCCCAGGTTGCCGTACAGAACAATCACAGAAGGACGGTCCCACTGGCTGATGACCTAGTTCCACAGGGTTTCTGGAAGGCAGGCTGGCGGGGACCTGCGCAGTTCACAGCCCGAGTGTTGGCGTCCTTACCAAATGTGCAAGTCCAAACTGGCTGGAGGAAAAGGACGGCTTTCAAAGTGGAGAGAAAGTCCCAGACTACCTTCTTTTGGCAAACCACAACGCAGTAGCTGGGGGGCAAAGGGAAAGGCTGGGGGGAGGGAAGTGAGTCGTGGAGAAGACAGGAATGGATTCTTAGCAACGACGGCATGTTGTAGCTCCACCCGACAGATGCCCGCTATTCCTGGCCCCAAGTCTCAGGAACCTAGCATCTTAGGAACCCAGGAGCACCCTGCTTTAGGGGTGCCTGGATTCCTTTGGTAGCATTTGTAGAGGCAGGGGCCCAGAGCAGCAGGTCTCCAGGCTACAGTTATGATACTACCCATTCCATTCCAGAGCAGCCTATATAGAAAGTCTGCAGGAAAATAGTATTAAAAGACAAACACTTATTTTCCATATTTTTTTTCTGAAAGCCCTGGTATTACCAAGTATGCCAGTGAAATTCACTAAGTAGAAAATCCCAAAGGCTCAGGAATGTATTTTCTAGTCCCCTCTGTTCACCCAGCATCTATCCTATAGGTGCTAAATTCCCATTTATTAAGTAAGTGAATGTTCTGTGAAGGAGCTAATGAGCTAGCTGGTGCCAAGAAGGCTGGGTATCTTGCTGAAAACAGCAAATGAATAATTTTTGAAAATTCACGAGTGGGGGGAAGAGGGGGACTGCAGCTCCAGGATCCCACATGGATGCCATTTTAAGTCCCGGCTGCCCCAGTTATGATACAGCTCTCTGCTGTTAGTCTGGAAAGTAGTGCAGGGTGGCCAAGTCCTTGGGTCTCCACAGTCATATGGGAGAAGTGGAGGAAGCTCCTGGTTCCTGGCTTTGAACCTGCCCCGCTTCTGTCCTAGTCCAGCTGTTGCAGCCATTTGGGGACAGAATCAGCAGATGGAAAGCTCTCTCTCTCTCTCTCTCTCTCTCTCTCTCTATCTCTTTCTCTTTTTCTCTCTCTCTCCCACTTTCTCTGTAACTATGCCTTTCAACAAAAAATAAATCTTAAAAAAAAATTATATATGCTAACAGTGCCTGATACTTCACAGATAGGTACAAAACGTGTCCAACAACCACATCTGACGAAAATACAAAACGCTCCCCACTCTGATATTAATGAAGCATATCTCATCACTGCTTTAACAGCAGGGATATTGTGCAGCTCTTTGAAAAAACCAAGTCTGCACGTCACAGCTGCTCCACGTGTGGCAGACAGTGGGATCTCCATGGTCTCCCCAGCTGCTCAGATACTGGCAACGTTCTCTGACTTCAGTTTTGCTTCTCTTTCTTTTATTCTCTGTTTGCCTCCATTTTCTTTTTGTGGAGCTGTCATAGTCCTCCCCAAAGCCATGAAATCAGTTCTTAGGAGTACACCGCTTGATTCCAGCTCTTGGGACACAGTGGATTCTCCTATGCCACCTGACAATTGGAGGCTAAGCATGAGACCTCGGACCTTCGGCTTTCCCATTTCTACCACAGCAATAGCAACAGCACTTGCATTGGTTACTGCGCTTCTAATAAGATGGAGGGAGAGGTTTCCTGCATCATCTTAATTCCACTGAGAAGCATAGTGCAACGTTAATAGGGTTTGCATATACAACACATATCAACACAGCAAAGGAAACCCTTGTCTCCTCAACCGTTTTACACATTTACCACGGTGTAAAAATACAACCTAGTAATAATTTTAACCAAACGCAATTAATTCTGAAAGATAAAAAGTGTTGATAAATAACAACAAAGAATGATACAGCAGTATTTGAGCACACACATATACAGCTACAAAGATGATCTTGGTTATGGATGGATATATGCTGTGGTACTGCTTTTTACCAGGCGTATGGAGAACCTACCATGTGCAAGCCCCTTGCTTGGCACTGGTGGGCAGGACAGGTGGGGGAATACACTTGTTCTTGTTCTCCAGAGTGAGAAGCATGCGCATGGAGACAGAGATGACTGCAAAAAAGGGATAGAAAGCTCAATGTGCGTAGAACTAAGTTTTAGAAGCCTGAAAGGACACTGGCACACGGTGTGCAGGAGGTCTGCGGGCCAGTGGCCTATCTCATTCAACGTGTACCCACAGCTCGGTGGTTAGACCTTCTGTTATTAACTTTGGTTCTTCCACTAAAAAGGGCCTTGGCTTCCAGTATATCAGCAGCAGCAGGGTCTTCATAAAAGTTCTCTACAGAGATTCATCCATGCCGCATACTTTTGGTGAGAGCCTAGAAGGAAAGCTGTGGACTCCCTCTGTTCTACCATGGTCATGTTACTTGAAGTTGCACATGTCCAGAAGGAGTAAAATAGTGCAAAGCCAGGTCGACCACACTGGATTCCACTCTATGCCTCTCTTTAGCGGTGCCTTTGGGCTGTTAACTAATTTTTTAAAATTGAGATATTGATTGAGAGAGAGAGGAGGACTAAGTGGAGCTGGAGGAAGAAGGAGGAAGAGAAGAAGATGATCACAACAACCAGAGAAAGAAAGAGAGAGAGAGAGAGAGAGAGAGAGAGAGATCCCATCCATTAGTTAACCACCCAAATGCCCACAACAGTTAGAGCTAAGCCAAACCTAAAACTCAACCCAGGTCTGTGATGTGGGAGGCGTGAACCATGAATCCTGCCCCCATAGAAGCTGTATACTGGCAACAAGTGGCTTTTCTTTAATTCTCTGACTCCATTTCCTTTTCATATAATCATCATAGTCCCCCCAGAAGCTGGAGGCAGGCATCAAACCCAAGCTCTGATGGGGGACGCAAGTCCTTAATTGCTAGGCCCAATGCCTGTCCATGTGATGCTTCTAAAGGAACCACAAGTATTACGTTTGCCTGAGTCTAGAATAAGACCAGCAGTGTTGTCTTAGGACAGTTCCAGCATTGGGAAATCCCAAAATCTCTACCATTTGCTTCCCATCTCCTCCCTTGAAACTGAGTGGCTCTTTCTGCCATGTAACTCCTCATTTTCTTCTCTACTAGTCTCGCACCAGGAAGGGAAGATAAATTGCTCTGTGCATGTTTTGTTGGTGTAGGATGGAGGTAGACTAATGAAGCCAGCAGGGTCCAACCAGTGACTCCCAGATCATGGTGGGCCCATGAGCAAGCAAGATGAGTAAAATACAACAGCACAGTGACTTATGGACATTGGTAAATAAAAATATAGGTTTGTATTTATTTATTTTCAGTTTCTCGGTGTTCATAATAATCATGGAAGATGCGACAGATGTCTCTCTGCTGGGCCCTCATTACCTAACATATATTACTGCACTGAGTCTTGCCAATCATCCCATACAGTAAGTACTATAATCAATTCTACTTTATAACAGGAGATATGAGGCAGGAAAGCTACACAGATTTCCCAAGGTCACACAACTTATTCATCAGTGATACCCTCAGAATTTGTTGAAATCCAGCATTGTTAACCACTTATACTAAATCATTTCCTTTATGAAATCATGGCATTTATACTTTTTTTAAAAAAACATTAATTTACAACTCCAGGTCTCCTGCAACTTAATATACTTCATTTTCCTACATGTCTGATAATTTCTTGGTGGGTCTGATAATTTCTTGGTGGGTCCTACTAACTCTTATCAAACCGCCATGGGGCTAACAGCGATTTTTCCTTTGCACAAACAGGACCAGCCTGATCAACCATGTGGAGAT
Source organism: Ochotona princeps (assembly GCF_030435755.1). NCBI lineage: Eukaryota > Metazoa > Chordata > Mammalia > Lagomorpha > Ochotonidae > Ochotona > Ochotona princeps. The sequence continues at coordinate 30,972,092 of NC_080855.1, read as the reverse complement.
TCTACTACAATTATCAAGTTACAGTGAAGAGGCACATGCTATGATCAAACCACCTCAAATCCTGGTCCTGTGCTTTGCTGGCCATGTGATCCTGGTTGTATCATTTAATCCTAGTTGATCTCTCATATGTTAAAATGGAAATGAAAATAGTATCTATCTTATAATACCGCTATCAGAATGAAATGAGCTAGTATACATAAGGTACTTAGAGCAGTACCTGGGAATTCTGACTATGCCTAGCACATAGCTCAGTAAATGAGTTCACCCCACTGTCTTTGCCATCCTCCCCTTCCTCCTCCTTCTTCTCATCTTCATCACCATTACTACTATTAAGCAGTACTAAGTTACGGGTTCAATGATAACAAAACATATTTTTAAAAAATAATTAAAAATCTCCTATTTCCAGGGTAGGCATTTGGGAGGTCCACATCCCACATCAGAATGCCTGAGTGCTAGTTCTGGCTCTGCCCTTATCTCCAGTTTCCTGTGTTTATATATGATGATTTATCATATCTGAAAAGCAGAATGACAGAGAGATGGGGGAAGAGACAGGCACAGACCCAAAGAAAATCTGAGACATTTCATTTGCTGGTTCACTCCTCAGTATCTCTAACAGCCAGGGCTGGGCCAGATTGAAACTAAGACCTAGGAACCCCATGCAGGTCTCCAAGGTTGGCAGCAGGAATCTCAGCAGGAAGGTTATCTTCTGTCTTAGCAGGAAACTGGATTGGAAGTGTAGAGCAGCTGGGACACAAACCAGGCACACTAATATGGAATACGAGCGTCCCAAGTGGCAGCTTAACCCATTGCACCACAATGCCCATTCACAGCTTCTGCGTAAAATCCTGGGAGGCTGCAGATGATGACTCAAGGAGGTAGGTCCTTAGCAGCCATAGCAGGGACATCCGGAGTCTGGCTGTTGTAGGTATTTGGAGAGTAAACCAGTATATGGGAGATCACTCTGCCTTTCAAGTAAATAAAACAAAATAATTAAAATAAAAACAAAACTCTTATTCCTAACAATCTCTAGGCATTCCATCTTCCCTATGTCAGACTTGCTGCAAATCTCAAATATGAAATCTCATTACTGTTTTTACCCAAGTTCTATCTCTTCCAAGCATTAGAAATCAACTGTGGAACGTGTGAATTCACACTCGGGGGACTAGGAAGGAGGGAAGACGATGGGACCAGTTGGAGCTATCTTGGATTTGATCCACAAATCAAATCCAACAGCCACACAGGGATATCTCCGGAGCTGGATCTGTGAATACTCCAGGAGTTTATTTTCCCTCGTGTCTTTTCATCTTCACATCTCAATATTTTCCTCTGGAGTTGGGTACCTTGGTATCTATTCTGTTGTACCAGCTGGACTCTACATAGGCCTTGGTTTAATTGCTACACCTGCTTTTAAAACAGGACTTCTTGAAGACCCCAAGGAATAAATCTGCTACGTGAAATTCTAGGTGTGACAAGCAATGAAGAGAAGAAGGAAGCCTCTCTTGTCTGTGGTAAATTGTGGAAGTGACAGTCCCCAATTTGGTCATGTAACCCTGTATCCACAATGATTCTGGAACAGTATGGGACCTGCACTGTCCAGTCATGTATCAGTGGGGCAACCAACGCTGAAGCTGGCAACCTTCCTGCTCCTCGGGACTGTGAGAGCACTGCATGCTGAAGCCTGAGTTACCTAAGAAAGGATAAGCCACCCAGATACTAAAGACACCTTGCCCTGACTGATCCATTCTTCCCCCAAAATGACCAATTCATAAGTCACTGGAGCTAATAGGAGCCATTCTGGATCAACTGGGCCCAGATGGGTGGACGGGTGTAGCACAGGTTAGCTGAGTGAGCCAGAGCAGCGCAGTCTCCACCCTGACTCAGGAAACCTTGGGTTCTATACAACAGGTGGGGTTTTAAAGCACTGTTCTGCTACGGGACAAGAGCCAACTGACACACAGATCTAGCTGTCTGTAGGCCTTCCTATGTCCAAGGATGCTGCTTGCCTTAGTTATTTTTTTTTCAATTATTTATTTATTTTACTTGAAAGTCAGAATTACTGAGGGTTAGAAGGAGAAACAGAGAGAGAGAGAGAGAGAGAGAGAGAGAGAGAGAGAGAGAGAGAGATCTTCCATCTGCTAGTCACTCCCTAAATGGCTGCAACAGCCACGGCTAGGTTGCTCCAAAGCTGGGAACCAGGAGCTTCATTCTGGTCTCCCATGTGGTAGGCAGAAACCCAAGGCCTTGGGTCCCCCTCTGCTGCCTTCCCAGGCCATTATCAGGGACCTGGTTTGGAAGCGGATGAGCCAGGACACAAACTGGTACCCTATGAGATGCTGACATGGGAGGCACATGATTAGCTTTCTATGCTACCATACCAGCCCCCTTGCCTTAGTTCTTATAGGGCATCTAACTCTAGGATTCAAGCGGTGGTGTGCCAGAAACAAAAAGAACAGCAACAAAAAGAAGCTAGTATCTGATGGCTAACAATGTTTTTTGGGAGAGGAGGCAGATGAAGTGGTGATGGGAAAAGAGGGGGCAATTGTTGGGGGCAGTGGAGAAAGGAAGACAATCAAACCGTAGGCAATGACCTTAGACACATGTCTCAAAGAACACAGAAGCCCCCCCCCGCCCCTCCCCGCATCACCCCTCCTGCCAGTGACAAAGAGAAAACAAAAAGGCAGCGACCACAAGCAAGTGGTCAGGCAAATTTTCATGGTCAGGCTGGGGAATAAGGAGTGGAAAGAAGCGCAAGACACATCATGTAGAGGCACAGCGCACATCCTCATCTGCTCTGTAACCCTCGTCATAAGTAATTCTACACGGATAGGGAAATAAAGGCTTGAGCATAAGGTTTCTATCTGTGCCGCACAGAAGCTGATTAAAAATGCTAACTACCATGATTGTCCAACCACCAGATGCTCCCCGGAGACCCACGCTCACAGATGGTGATTAGTTTGGGATGGCCAGAACACTCACCAGTACCATGTTGCTGTAACACCCACAGACTCTGTCACACTCCCAGGAGGCCGTTAAAGTCTGTTTACTTCATACAGTCAACTTGAACCATAAGCTTCACAATCCTCTTTGATACCATTTTAATCACTCTCCCCATAAACCCAGAATACTCCCCAGTGTGGACACGCATTTGCACACAGCAGAGCAAGACTCCCCTTGGAATGTGGCAGCTAGCAACAGCCCCTTCCCAACCTGCTCTTCCTCTAATGCATGCTGCCTCCCTACAGATACTGTCTGGTACCTTCCTTGATTCACACACTTACATTAGAGCTTCCCAGTGTGGTGATACATCACGGCTCCCAGTGGAAATTGGGTGATAAAAGATCAATACTGGGACCTTGTAACAAATGTTCCAGTGGTGAAACTGCAAGCTACTGTTTGTCTTTTCCAGAACATATCTTCCCTGCCCTGCCAAGCAAATTCTAATTTTCCACGCTGACCTCAGCTATCTTTCCTGATATTTATTTATTTGGAGAGCAAAAAAAGAAAGTGAGGTCCCAGGTCCCATTCTAGAATAGATGTAGCCCTGTTTAATCACTGCTCCCTGACAATCATGGTTGCTGACTCTCTCTCTCTCTCCCTACCCCTTAGAAGACGGTCTCCATTGTCCCTCCTCAAATTCTGCCAATTCTTAAGTTACACGTCTTCCCTTTGGCAGGCAGGGCAGTGTGCTCTCTCTGGCTAAGCCTTGGGCACCAAAGTGGTGACATCTGGTGGATATGCCGGCAGCAAGAAGGACGGCCTGGCATGAAAGGCAGGAGGCTTTTCAAGTCCTTTTATGTGAACGCTGTGTGCTCAGGCATTTCTTTTACAGCGAGGATTTGCCTGATTTCTTGAGGCACCCTACCACAGAAAGGGCAAAGGGGCTCCATACAGAGGACTCAGCCTGGTCTCGGGTTCTGGATTCGGCCTTAGGACACTGCATGATTTTGCCAGCCTATTGCACCTCTGCAAGTCTGATTTTGTTCATTAATAGGCTGGGCTACTACTATCTGTTCTGCCTCCCTGACACGATTACTGTACAAAGTCCATGCAGGTGCTCTGTGAGCTGAGACATGCAAGAAAAAAAAATATGTCTAGTTCTTTTGTATTTGCATCCACGCTGCTACTGAAGAAGCTGATTCTTTTTTGGGTTTTCCGAGCTAGGAGAGGACAATTGGGGAAAGAACAGCAAAGTGATTCCATGCACAATGTTGGTCTTCATTAGGCTTTCCCAAGGAACCGTCCGCTTATTAGAAGCAAGTCTTTCCTGAGTTTGTGGTACTGAGGCTCTTAATGGGCTCTGGGCCCCTCCTTGGCCTTAGTCAGCGAACACTGCTTCCAAACATCCTGTGTTACCTTCAGTTATTACAGTGCAGTTTATACAAGGCCATGGCTTACTACATCACTCTTTGAACCAATTCATCTTTTGGAAGAAGTTTTCACGGTTGTACCACCTTCTTTACCATCCACTTTACTCATCCTTGCTTTTCTATTCTCTTCCGCCTTCCCTCTTTGTTTCTTTCCATTTATTTTGTAAAGATTGATTTATTTGCTTGAAAGTGTTATGGATGTGTGTGTGAGAAACACACACACACACACACACACACACACACACACACACACACAGATCTTCTATCTGCTGGTTTTCTCCCCAAATGATCACAATGGCCAGAGTTGGGCTGGTTTAGATCCAAGAGCCAGGAATCTCTTCTGAGTCTCCCACATGCATGCAAGGGCCCAAGGCCCCAGGTCCCCACTGCCTTCCCAGGCCACCAGCAGGGAGCTGGACTAGAAGTAGAGCATCTGAGACATGAATTGGCACTTATTCACATGGGATGTGCCAGCATTGCAAGCAGTAGCTTTACCCAGTATGCTACACTGCAGGTCTCATGAATTTCTATCATACATAAGTTTTATAGATTTTCCTGCTGATTCCTATTTCTTTTCTACCCTCCAGGCATCAGGATTTCTTCTTTGCTAGGGACATTCTGAATGCACACCAATCATCACTCTGGGAATATCCCCTTTTGGAAAAACAATATCTATTCTATCTGGCATATCTCATTACCTTTCCCCTACAGAGAAACCTACAGGATATTTCAGTCAAAAAAATTCCTTAAACTTAAATCAGAGTTGTGGAGCCTTTTATTTCCTGCCAAGAGCTACTTGGATATTCATAACATCATCTATGGCCATATAAATGATCAACTTAAAAATTAACCTGCTATAGATTTATTCAATTCTGAAACCCACCTGCGGTTGCCTTGACAGGGCCTACCAAATGATTGCACAAGCTTACAGAGCCTAGATCTTTTCCAGTTCTTACTTAAGTGAACTTCAGGTCTCTTAAGGCATTAGTAGTCTATCTACTTTATCTATCTGCTGAGTTTCAAGCTGCAGACTTAGAGCAAAGGTGGCTAAAGCAGATGTGTTAGCAGACCTTCCAATTTCTCTCACCAAGAAAACAGAAATCTCAACCCAGTTCCAGGGTCCCACTGCACATACAATTTGTCCGTCAATTATAAGACTAGATATCACTGATAAAACAGAAGCTTATTACACAGTAACTGTGTAATAGGGACTGTCATATCCAGATGTGAGGATATAACAGTATGCACGTTTATTTCCAAATCAAAAGTGGACTCCCAATAAAACTGTTGGCTAATTCTTGAAATAGGATGCTGGACTGTCTGCCATTGTCTGTACCAGGAATGTCAGGATACACTTAAATAGCAGGATGATTGCTTATGAAAGTCTATACTACTGTAATAATATGGAGGGAATCAGTAGGGAGTAGAGGACTTGGAGAGGCGAGAAGGGCAATACCACAGCCTATGCAACCGCATCACAAAATTAAAAGATAAATAAACAAGTCAGTTAAAAAGAAAAACAAAACAAAACAAAACAAAACAAAACCCAGAAGCTTTGCCCTTTGTCTCAACAGGAAGAAAAACCTTATAGCATGGTTGCCAGTGGAGTCACAAATTCAATCCTATGTCATTAATACTGACACTTCCCCCCAGTGAAGACAACTTTAGGTTGCCATAACAACTTCGCTGTAGAGTTCAAAATCCAGGAGCCCATTTCTACTGCTTGCATTTAGTACTATTTCTGTAGCCTAGTGTTTTCTTCTTTACATCCCTTTTCAACAAAGGGAAGAGTGTCAGAAGGCACGGAGCCAAGTGAGACACTTAGTTCACTGGAGTTACAGCTATGGGGAGAAGTAGTATGAATCATTTTCCTTGGAGGGCAAAAGGGGGGATGTGTTGCTAGAATTTCATAACAAAAGATCCTGCTGATCTACATCTAAACTTGTTGGGTAATGTTCTGAGTAGTTACCACAGCCAAGTGAGTATCTCTTGAAACACTGAGTGGATGGGCGGATTTCCACAGCAAAAGCTGTGAGCAGTTCCTATGTGAGTTCCCAGATGTTGTGGGAGGGACTAGAATGAAAACTTCTACCACGGAGCAAAAAACGTAAACAGGAGACCGCTTCTAGCTGGCCCAGGATGCACGCACAGTGAGTGCTTTCGATGAACAGTTGTCTCTCGGTCTAGGTGCACATCATTCAGAATGTGATTGAATTACCAGGGAACCATAGTAGAAGGGAAACATGGAGATGGGCCAAGGAAGGTGAAGAATGATTCCCAAGAGGGTCAGCCACCTTGCTTGATATCAGCTACAAGCATGATCTGAAATGGAGGCAAGGAAAATGTTCTGAAAAGCCAGATAAATAATAAGGTCATAGGCAGTTGCAATCTATGCTTTAGGACAAAACATGACATTCCAGTCCATGAACAGATAGTGGGTGCAATCTGCATGGAGTATATGATGCTAGCATCTACACTGACGATTAAGAACATTCAGTAGTTGGTGAGGTGTGGGAAGAAAAGAAGGGAAGGCAGGAATTTCAAAGTCGCAAATGAGGCAGACGGAGGTGAGGGTACTACAGCACAGAAGTGAGCAATATTACAGGCCAGGGAGCAGGACAGACAGGTATGGAGAGAAGAGCAGCTTCTGAAGTGAGATAGGACAGAAGTAGGCTCTAGACATTCACATAGGCTTTGAGTTCCAAGAAGCAGGTGATAGACCAAGGACCATTCCAGGAAGAGGAAAGAGCATATTAGGCAACTGTGAGCAGAGATGTCAGGTGCAGGGGAAGACCCTCTTCATGAGCGTTAGACATTACAACGGTGCAAGTAACAAAATCGGGTGACTCATTATAGGTGGGGGATGAGGGAAAGCAAGAACTCTGCGGTTCATGAGTGCTTTCTCTGGGGGGGGCGCGGTATTCACAAGGGCCAGGGTCTCTGGCAGTAGTGAGAGGTGAGGCATTGAAGACTCCTCACTCCTACATCCGGGGACTCAAGTAGTGTGGGACGCTCTGCCACGACAAGATGAGTGGCCCTGTCCCAGACACTCATGGCTGTCTGTCTTCTGTGACTGGTCTGATGCTTGAAGAACTCATTTCCTCAGCAGGAAGGCTTCCCCCATCCCACTCTGTGGGTCTCCGTGCAAGTGTTCAACCTTTCCCATGGCAACACAGCCTCCTTCCTCTTGGGGAGGACTTTTCCATCCCTGCACCCAGGCTTACCTGCGTTCCCACCAAATCTCAGTGATAAGCATTTACCAAGCTATGTTCAACAATCATGACTTTTTTTTTCCTATTCTGATTGTTGTTTATTCTTCACTTTCTTCCTTTTTTTCTCTTTAATCTGGGATTCAACTAGATTCCACATGCACTGTGGTTTTCTGTTTCCAGCCTATGGTTCTTCTGCTGTCTGCATTTTAAGTCATTTTGCTTTTTCTTTTACAAATTTCCTCCTGGGTGTTCCCCTCACTCCTTTCTCCACATTCACTTTAAAGTCATCCTGAGATCAGCTGACATCTGGGGAGAAAGATTCCATCCCTGTTTTCAGGATAATAATGTCTTTCTAGTTCTCTTTTGAAGTTTCTAAATCAGAGTGCAAGCATTCATTCCTTCAGCACATCCATACCGAGTACTTTCACTGTGCCTGAATGGTGGGCTAAAAAGGACATGGTCCTGGCTTCCTATAGCTGACAGTATTGCAGGAAAGGCAACCAAATGAATAACAGATTGCAACTGTGCAAAGTGCCATGGAGAAAAAAAAAGAAAGCAGCTATGAGAACCGATAGGAGAGGAGAAAAACCTTCTACCAGCAGAACTGCAGGAGAGCAGAATGGATGCCTCGGGTGGGAGGTAAGCCCCTTTCCCTGGAGGTACAGGCAGATGCTATGTCACCATCTGTTAGCAAAGCTATGGAAGAATTCATGAAGAATGGGAAGCTGGGAAATAACAACCCCAAGGCTCTTGCCATCTCTGTGATCTGATTCCATAAGCAGAACCAACTGAGAGGGGAAAAGCAAGATTTATGAAAATGCATCACTCTCAAGTCAGTGACCCATTAGATCTCTCCCCACCTCCACCGCTCTCACCATCTGACATAAACGTTTACCACTCTCTCTATTTTAGGTGTGATCAAGGCTTCCACCCTGGGCTATAAACTATGGAGAGAGCCTCAAGGAGCAAGGGGTCTTGCAGACACCATTTATTCAGCAATTCCTGTTAAAGTTAATCAATCACTTATTTAAGAGGAACAATAAAACATATTAAGGGGACTTCAGGGGATGACTTCTCCTATATTGCTAACCCATTAACATGTAATGAACTGGAGTCATGGTCAAGGAAACTTGGAGCCATCTGGAAAGCCAAGAAACTGGACTGGCTTTTTCACACAATAAATAATTACTTCTCTCACAGTTATCTCGTTCCTTTCGGTTCTTTACAGAGTCCTCATCAACTCTAGGCCATTTCTGCTGCTTTGCCAGGCCACAAGCAAGGCTGGATGGGAAGTGTAGCAGCCAGGACATGAACTGAATGCAGCCCTAGTTAGAACAAACTGGACACATATCAGTGCAGAGGTGGCCCTGGGTGCTAACATGTCTGACAGCCGCTTATACTCTGCTATGCGGACCTGCCCCTGATCTGCCATTTGGGGAAACAATCATCTCCCAGAATAATAGGCTGTAGGAGTGGGAATGTCAGGGCTCCCCCAGGCTGTGAAAGATGTTTCCAGGCGTCTAAAAGATGAAGATTGTATGGTCATCGCAAGAGTTTTTTTCTGATCTCTGTCCATTCTTCCTAACACAAGTTCTTTCTTTTAGACTCAAACATGAGCAAAATGGTCTTGGCATCTGTAGTCAGGAAGTAGACACTAGTACATACAGCGATCTCAGACAGGAGACTTGCCTCCAGATGCAACTGACTTGTTCAAATAACCTCACTGGCCAGATTAATTCATGTAATTTCTCTAGAGGTAATTTTGGAGCCACGTTGGTCTGCCAGGTCTTTGGAGAAGTCATATCACTTAGGATCTTGCAAAGGCATCCCATCGTTTTTACTATTGCCTAGAGTGGGACAGACAGGAACCTGGGCTGGAAATATCTAAAACACGAACTATAAGAACAGACTCCTCCTTTTTGCCTGGAGCAGAGCAGACTCCTTTGAAGGGCAGGAGTCTGCAAGCGTCTGTACACAGAGCATAGGCTGTGCTTTCCAGGTACAGGCTGCCGGGCATCCTCCGCGTGGTCCATGTGGTCCTGCCTCACTGTGGTCCACACATATTGAACACAGCCCAGGACAGCGGGGTTTGCTTAAGAACTCATCTGAGAACCAGGAAAGCCCCTGAAGAGGAGTTGGGATTTTTCCTACAAGTATTCCTGCAGCTCCACCTAGGGAGAGGGGGAATGGCCTTCCTTATGGGCAGGAGTCCAATTTTCACAATAAGATGTCAACTTTACCACCTGCACTTCTGATTTCTAAGGCAGAAGGCTCTATCCTGGGCCAGCAACAGAGAATACAAACACACTAGGCTCTTGTCAGAGAATACAATCTCAAACTGTCTGCTATTCAGCTCCTATCAAAAGCCCAGCTGAGAAAAGCAATATTTACAAAAGATTATTTTGAAGGACAAGCAGTTCATCCATTCTTCAAACCACTCTACATTCTACCCATGGATCAAACCTGACCACCTCACAGCTGCATTACCAGGGCCATATTACTTTAGCCCCACACAGCACTGCCATCTCTGGATTGCATTTTAACGTCATGCTGTTTTCTCTTTGCAAGAAGTTGCTATAAGAAGGAGTCATACAAAATCTGTTACTGCACGTGTGGCACACTCGTGGTCGGAAGACTGTTCAATATATAAAATATTAGGTGGGAAAATAACTTGGAAATTAGCTTCAGAGGAAGCGCTGATGGTGCTCTCTCTCTTTTCTAAGCTAACCAGGTAGTGAATTTGGTTTTGACTTTCAGGAATCTTAGTGTCAAGTCTAAAGTTCAGCGGTGGCGATTACATTAATCCGTAAATCTTCCAGATCTGCGGAAATGTTTTCTCTTTGAGAACTGTTTTCTCTTTCTATATTCACCACAGCTTATTTGATGTATTAATTTTATAAACCATCATAAAACTTTTATGGAAGTTGATAACAGTATAAATATGAACATCCTGGATACCTGTGCTTGTTTAAACATCACACCCTGATTGTCCTTACTTGAAGAACAATTTTCTTTTTCACAGAACTGATAGTAATCTGTACTATAATACTCCAGCAGTAACGCTTAATAATCATAGCTGTATGATGATTAATAATACAACAATAACCATAAATGTAAGCTTATTTTGTGCTTGCAATGCACTTGAGCAATATAATAAGAACATTTGGCACATTGTTTCACTTAACCCTCTCAATAATCATATAAGCCAAGTAGTGCTAGCCTCATTTTTTAGACGAGGAAACAGGGGCTCCAAGAGGTCAGAGCAGATTCATATCTAAGTGTGTTTGGCTGCAGAAAGATAGCCCCTAGGTCCACACAGGAAAAAGATGGTGATAAACCAAACCAGTCAACACTACAGGGCTAAGGCCGGTTCACACTTGCAGGACAGTAAAACACAGCATCAAAGTCTGCCTAGAGAGGTTCACTGGAGAAGTCATCTAAGAATCTACTCCATTGGGAAATTCATGTAGCAAAAATTAAAGTCTAACTTTTGTGTAAGACTGGGTTAAAAAATATATACACATGATCTACTTGTACAAAAGTTAACCTACAGAAGAGAGGACCATCCACTGTGAAGATGTGCAGCCCCGAGTTGCAGACCATGTGGTCCTTTCAAAAACAGAGCCAACTGTCAGAGACGTTTGGGTTCATGCGGCGTCTCAGCTACGCACCAGGGGAGACTGTCACATGCCTTCCTGGTGTTCAACAAATCAAGGCATCTCGTCCTCTTAGCACCTGACATGTATCTGTCAAGCTCTTTGTCACTGTGTCTTCATTAGTCTTTGGAATAAATGCCCAGGCAAGCTGAAGAGTGTGATGGGCGCGACCTAAGCTGGAGAACAGACACAGTGGGGGGTGCTTCATTTTGCATCCATGGCACAAGGTCAGAAACACGTGATCAATCACCCCTCTTTTCAGTGGCCAGTGCCCAGCATCTGCTATAGTTTTCGAAAGACAGAAGAGAAGCAGACAGACAGGAATTCTGTCCTTAAAGAACTTGCGAGCAGATACCAAAGACACCTTCCATAGAAGAGACTGGCATGAGCACAAAGTCATCTGCGTCAGACACTGAAAGGAACATCTTAGGGATTGTTGTTCCAAGTGTGGAGAAGCAGGGAGTGATCAGAATGAAATGGTTTCCACAAAGAAAGGGCTCACAGAGAAAGAGAACTGTTGAAGCTTTGGTTTGTTTAAACAGTGAATCTGATCTATGAACTGCTTCTCACTTGAATATTCATTGTCTCCACAAATCTTTATCCAGCTCCTAATTTGTAGCAGGAACTGTTGAGGAGCCAGGAAAAGGGCAAATGAGCACACAGACGAGGTCTCTGCCCCTGTGTGTGGAGTTCACTCATACATTTTTTAAAAGTCAAAATAATCCCAGAAAGCATTTTCAAGGGAATAAGAAGGAGTAATTTTTCTCGGCTGAAGGAAGGCTATTTCGATAGAGTAAAATATGTCCTGAATAGAGTGACCTAGGCATGCATCATCGTGGACAGCTTGTTTAAAGCTGAGACCCGAATGAAAGGAAGGAATCCACTCTTAGGGCTGAGTGACAGCATCCCAGGTAGAGGAGATAGTAAGAGCAAAGGCCCTGAGGCAGGCAGGCAGGCTTGAGGGCGCTTCAGAAAGCTCAGGGGAAAATGGGTACTTTTATAGAGAAAAGTACACAGGAGCTTCTCAACCACATTATATCCAAATAACCTATCTCTTAATTTCATCTTGCTACAAATGCATGGAAGTTACTCCATTATTTACCATGCCCTAGGAAGAAAGCAGGCTAGAGCAAGGGCATGGTGACCTAGGGGAGTTTAGGAAAAAACAATGGGATCTGGGAAAGTCTTGGGCCACAGTAGTAGGGTTGAGTGGGAAGCCACTGTAAGAATCTGGGGTGTGTGTGTGTGTGTGTGTGTGTGTGTGTAGTAAGAGAAAGAATATAATTAATCTGACAACAATTACCTTGAGAGCAGGCTTTTGGACTAGTGGTTAAGAGGCATGTGTCCCATATCAGAACACCCAGGTCAGCTTTGGATCTGGCTCCAGCCTCCCGCTAAGGCCGACTCATGGAAGCGGTGGGCCATGCTTCAGTTACCGGCCCCTGCCACCCATGAAGGAGAGTTGGAATGAGTCTCCAGATTTGACCCATGACCCTGCGGCCAAGAGGAGTGAACCATTTTGTATAGTCTGGGACTCCCCTCCCCTCATTTTCCACCCCCAATTTTCTCATAATGTTATAACTCTTCATAAGGAGTTACAATCCCATCACTCTGCTATTTAAGTGTGCCCCGTCATTGCTGCTACAATGTCAGACAGTATGATAATTTTCAAAAATTAAAATTAAAAAAATGGGAAAGGAAGAATATAGAAGCAGTCATGAACACCGTCCTTTGAAGGTTCAAGTATCTCAGAACAAAAGTTATAGGTTGAACAGAAAGTTTCCAGATGCTAGTTCAAGCAAGGATCATAAAGTTGCTAGAGCCAAAAGCTTTAGACCAAGATTTGAAAACTTAAAAATAAAAAAAGGGAGTGAACCAGTAGATGGGAGCATTCTCTGTTATATCTGACTTTCTTTTGCTTCTCAAACACATTTTTAAAAATTTAGGCAAAGATTGTTTGCATTTGAAACAAGAAGCATGAATCATAAAAGAAAAAAAGGTGACAAAGTGAACTTCATTGCAACTGAAAACTTTGGTGCTTCAATAAAACAAAATATTAATGAAAAGACAAGTCGCAGGATGGGGGGAAACTCCTGCAAATCATATATCAGATAAAGGATTTGTACGTCCAGAATGTACAAATCGAGGACTTATAGCGAGTCAATTTTATGACACATAAATTGCATCTCAATAGAGGGTTTTTTTTAAAAAAAGATTTATTTATTTTTATTAGAAAGGCAGATTTACAGAGAGAGACAGAAAGATCTTTCATCTGCTAGTTCACTCCCCAAATGGCCACAACTGCTGGAGCTGAGCCAGTCTGAAGCCAGGAGCAGGTGTAAGGTCCGAAGGCTTTGCGCCGTCCTCAACTACTTTCCAAGGCCACAGGCAAGGAGCTGGATGGGATGTGGGACTGCTGGGACATAAACTGGTGCCCATATGGGATCCTGGTGTGTGCAAGGTGAGGATTTGGTCATTGAGTCACTGCACAGGCCTTTTATTTATTCATTTATTTTTTTTTAACGAGAACTAAGGCAATAGGCTCTTTGTAAGTTCAAAGTCCTTGGACCCATTCTCAAGTTGGCCTTGTCTTGGGAGGCTGATGAGAACCTAATCGGGCTGAAGTTGCTAAACTGTCAAGAGATAGGGCAGAGCCTGCCAATGTCACTAACCTGTGTGTCGCTAGGCAAGTCACAAAACTCCCAATGTCTCAGTTTCTCTACAAAACAGTGATAAGATCTGTACTAGTCACCTAAGTGAGTTGCTGAGAGTAGCACATGAAATGTGAAGCTATTTGTTCATAAAAACTTTTGTTTTTGCTGAGTTATTTGATCTGCTCTTTAGATGTGGGACTTACCGCAAAGCTGGTTTAACCATGGTGTACATCCTCTGTTTTATGTTCAATTAAAACATGGGTTCAGTGGCACTCAGCTCTAACTTCCATTTACTCTGTGGCAGAATGATTGGTTTGGGGCATGACAGGCTGGACTTTCTGGGAAGAAAGGATGCGGCCTTGTCTACCACTAACTTCATTCAACTCAATAAAATATTCTTCAGATTTGTTTTGTTTGAACGGCAGAGTTGGGAGGACAAACAGATCTTCTAATCTCTGGTTCACTCCAGAAATGGCTGCAACAGCTAGGGCTGTGCCCGGTCAAAGCCAGGAGCCTGGAATTCCATCCATGCTTCCCATGTAGGGATCTGGCCATCCTCTGCTGTTTTCCCAGGTGTATTAGCAGCCAGCTGAATTGGAAGTAGAGCAGGCACATATCTGTATGGGATGCTGGTGTCACAAGCAGTTGGCTTGACCCATCACACCAGAACACCAGCCCCTCACACTGGGGTTCCCATCTCCAGCCCAGGATGTACTAGCAGGAAGTTTTACTGGCACTGCAAGTGCTGGGGCTTAATCTGATACTCTGATATGGGAAAAAAAAGTTGTCCCAAGTAGTGGTTTAACCAACTTGGCCATACTGTCTTCCCCAACTCATTTTTAAGAGATGCTGCACCAGGCTTAAGTCTCAGAGAAGCTCTCCCTTTCAGGGCTGGAGCTTTTACACAGAATATCAGTCCTGTCCTATACATGAACTCCAGTTGGTTCTGTTAGAGTCTGTACTAACTTCTGCCAATTCCCTCTTGGATTCTCTCTGCAGGAGACGAGACTCTGAATATCAGTTGGTGGCTGGACTTCACCAGCTAGGATTCAGACATGTGTGTCTCTTCCTCTGTCACCATTAAGATCGTGTACCAAGGTCTAAAAGCCAATCTAGCGTGTCTCTAGCTGCTTTTCTAGGTTGACCAGTAACCTATGGAGCCCCCTTGGAACTGACCCGGTGGCTGGTTACTCTACAGAGCCCAGATACACATGAGCAGGAGTCCTGCTCAAGGAATGAGAGATCTGGATTGTTTGGAGCTGTGTGATACACTTGCTAGGGCCAAACACACTCAGCAAAGCCGTGTGATACAGGGTTGTGGGGATGTAGACATCTACCAGTGTGGCCGGGACCTCAGTTTTCTCACCAGCAGACAGAATTGCACTTGATGATCTCTTACATCTTACAGGATGAGGGTATCTAAAACGTTGTTGGAAATTCACATTCAAAATTATTTGAGGGGCCGGCATTGTGGCATAGCTGCTAAAGATACTGCCTGCAATATTGGCATATTCAAGTCCTGGTTGCTCAATTCTGACACAGCTCCTTAACGACCTGTGAAAAGCAGTGGAAAATGCCCCAAGTGATTGGGTCTCTGCCATCCACATGGGGAGACCCAGAAGAAGCTCCTGGCTTCTGCCCTTGGCCTGGCCCAACATTGGATATGTGGTTATCTGGGGGCTGAACCAACACATGGAAGATTCTCTCTCTCTCTCCCCCTTTCTGCCTGATGCCTCTATATCCAAATAAATGAATCAATAAAACTCTAAAAAGGTATTTGAGAGGCAGAAAGATAAAAGGGTGGGTAGAGGGAAGGAGGGAGAAAGAGAACACTGTCCCACCTACTAGTTCCTTTTCCAAAATCTCGTAATGCTGGGCAGGCCAGGGCTGGAGCCAGTAGCTGGGAACTCAACCTAGATCTCTCATCAGACTGCAGGAATTCTGTTACTTGAGACATCACTGTGCCTACAAAGTCTGCAGTGACAGGAAGCTGCAATCAGGAGCTAGAACCAACCGTCACGCCTAGGCACTTCACTGTGAGGCTAGACCTGCTCCTCACATTATGTTTTCACTCTATTTGTTTTCTATTAACTTTCCGAAATTCCGTCATATAATTCTGTAAATACACAAACACGAATGTCCCAAACACATTTCCTATTTTTATCACAAAACGGATGTATGACCAAACACTATAAAATTTTTAGGTTAGACCACCATGAAAATGTCACTTTCGGTCTATAAAAATGGTAAGTTCATATGGATCTACCTATCATGCAATATTACAAGTAGAAGTGTTTGCTTGTTGCCCAAGCATCACTCTGGCTTATATTAGTAACTTCTTTGGTGCAGTGCTGTGAATGTGTTTTCTTGTACATTATTCATATGCAACAAACATCTCCTGAGGGTGTTCCGTGTGCTCCAGGCTCTGCAATACTCTGAATCCTCCTAGCTGCTGAGGTGGGTGTGTTACTCTGATCTACTGGGAAAGAGTCAGCTCAGGACAACGGGGAGAAGCACTCAAGGTTACTAAGCAAGTAACCCAGAGCCTAGTCACACTTGTCTCGGGTGCTGATGCTCTTCCCCCCACCCCACCCCGCTGTCCTCCTGGTCTGCACAAGCCTAAGCCTCCTTTCTTATCCCATTGGTGGGCAAAGAAAGGCTGCTTTAGGACAGCGCTGACTTCTGCCCCCCTTCTTTGTGTGCAGTGCCTGGCTTGAAACTGACAATGGCAGATTCCATCTTAAATCCTGGTGAGGAACGTCAGGTGTGGATGTGTGGGGGGAGGGGCGTTCTTCCTGTCTGCTGAGGGGAGGGGAAAAAAAAAAGCACATCTTTATAGGTAAAAACTCTGTTGCTTGAAGCTAACCCCTACGACATGCATTACTGTCTCTCTGTTCAATCAGTGTTCTGCTACAAGAATCAGTTACATTCAATCATCTGAAAGAGCTATTAAAATGCTGATAAAAAATTCATAAAGTAACACACAGTAATGAATCAGGAGAATTCAGTAAAGTGAGACCTACCCTTAG
>NC_080855.1:30865174-30952674 GCF_030435755.1 Ochotona princeps | reverse complement strand
TTCCAACTTCCATGCTCCTGAGCTCAGAACCTGAAGGAAAAGTTTCCTGTTTTTAACAAGGATCTTGGACTTCTGGGTATTGGGTGTGTGTAGAGGGGGGAAAGTTTAAAGCATACCCCAAATCACAGAAGCTGACCCTATGAAAAACAATGGATGTCTTCTTCTTGGGGAGAGGAGGCGAAAGAAGGTTCCAGAGCCTACCTCACCCCCTAATCTTCCAAGGTCTGTTGAAGAAGAAGAGGGGGAGAGGTAGGGATGGGGTGGGGCGGGACATGGGAAGAATCACCTGTTTCTTTGCTTCTGACCCCTGGGTAATTTTTATAGAATCACAAGTGAGTTGAAGAACTCCAAAGAATTTCACACTTCACTCTAAGTGCTCTGGCTTCACCTCTGAGTCAAGCAGTCCAAAACAGCTATTGAAATCTTAGATTGAGCAGGCTTAGCAGTGTCCAAAAAAAGCCCGCTAAACACCTCTGTGTCGCCAATATCAAATGGATGCCTGGGTCATCGTGTCTCCTGGTGGCCAATGTGCTTTCTGAGCAGGTAGCCCACTTGATCATGCCAAGTCACCACTGCCTTGGCATTTACTGCCGGGATGCCCAGCTGAGGTAGGCATGGAGAGCCGTGATGAGGGCTGAGGCAAGGAAGGTCATGGACAAGCATGTGCTGCTTCTCATCCCTGCCAGGCAACCCAGATGGGTGGCTCTCTTGACTCTGAGTGACAGAGTTTAGGATCTTACTTTAATTGTCACTAATCAGTTTCTTCCATGAAGTTCGGAGGGGGTCATGTTAGGTTGACCTAGAACTTGGCAGTGTAACTGGGGCATTTTGGGGGAGGGAAAGGAGGGAGATAAATGCTTACAAGAGGACAAAGGACATCCTAAGCTGGGGGACTGTGAGTTGTGGGAAACAAGACAAAAAAAAGCTGAAAGTGATTATTTCCTCTGGTGACGTTTCCATAGCGCTACACTGCTGGGATGTATAATGACCTTGCATTTAGAAGCTATTTTGTTAGGGTCTCTCCAATCTTGACAGGAAAGAAGTTAGAGAGGCAGGGCCAAAGTTTTCAAGTAACAGCTCCCCTCACTGTCATCACGATCCAGTTTCCACCACTGGAAAGAATCAGTGGGGTAGCCAATATGGAATGACTGTTCAGTGTACCATTTGATTTATTTTAAATTTTAGAAGGGGTGGAGAGAAAAAAAAGAGAGATAGGGGAGAGAAAGAGAGAATGTCTTCCATCTTCTTTTTGACTCCCCAAATGTCTGCCTGCACTAGCTGGGGCTGGGCCATGCTGGCACTACCAGCTGGGAGCTGCATCTGGGTCTCCCTTGTGAATGGTAGGGATCCAAATACTTAAGTCATCACTCACTACCTCTCAGGGAGCACATTAGCAGGAAGTGGAAGTGAGGATCTGAGCATAGACCAAACCCAGGCACTCTGATGCGGAGGGACACGGGCATCCTAACCACTGGGCCAAATGCCTGCCTTTCGCTTTGTCTTGTCTTGTCCTTGGTATAATGATTCTCAAATGTTCTGACTCAGCACTGTTTTGTAGTTCGAAAATGTTTTGAGGATCAAGCTTTTGCCTATGTGTTATATACTGACCTGTTTAAGATCAAAACAGGGAAAGTTATCAAATATTTAATTCACTTAAAATTACAAAAACAAGCCCGTTTCATGTTATAAATAGGAAAATAATCACATTTTCCAAAACAAAGGAAATTAAGAGTGGCAATGTTTTTTACATTTCCGCAAATTTCTTTAGTGCCTGGTTTAGTGGAAGACAGCTGGCTTTGTATCTACTTCTGCATTCAATCTGTTTCAATCACATATCACATAGCCTCTGGAAAATTCCACCATACATTAATGAGAGAATGAAAGCAACTAAAGAAGGCAAATAGCACGTTAGTATTAAAAAGAAATAGTTTAGGCCTTGCAGAACTTCTGAAAGGATCCTGGGGACCCCTTTAACATCTGGACCACATTTTGAGGAAATCAGCGTGTTACTATCAAAAGTAAGTAGTCACTTCATGTGCCCAGTGTGTTCATGCTGTCTGGGATTAAAGAATGTGCCCACGGTGAGACAATGGACTTTCTCTTTCCATCAACTTGAAAAGCAGAGCAGGAGAAGAGAGATCAGTCTTTCACCTGTTGGCTCATTCACCAAATAAATACTTGTGACAGTCAGAACTGGGACAGGCTGAAGCCAGGAGCCAGGAACTCCCTCTTGGTCTCCCATATGTGTGGCAGGGGTTCAAACACTTGGATCCTCACTTACCACCTCCTTGTCTTCATTAATTGGAAGTTAGGTTGGAAATGGAATAAATAGGACTCAAATCAGACTCAGACACAGGGTATTTCAAGTGGTGGTTTAACCCACTGCACTACAATGCTGGCCCCTTGCTCATTTCCTTTGCAACTGCTTGTCCACCAGCAAGCAAAGCCTTTGTCTCTGACATGCATACAGCACCTGTACCAGAGGTGCCTTCAGTCAAGGGCTGGGCAGCTGGCAGCTCACTCTCATCTAAGCCCTGCTTTCCACATCCCCTTCCTGTGTTCCAGAACTGCCATAAGGATTAACTGAATTAATTCGCACACAAACACGTCACATGATGTCCGGGACACAGGAATCACCAGTTATTTTTTCCTTGATAGCCACTCTGTCCCTGCACCTCTGATGGGGTGTTCTCCCTTAGCCTTTCTCATTGGGTCTGGATGCCCCCTGTGGCTTCCCACAGTCTCTCTGCCTCCTCCATGCGGCACAGCTGGGATTCAGCATGGCTCTATGGGATGCTGGGATGAGGTGTGCTCTTTCTGGAAGGAAGTCAGGAAGGGTCTTGGCTCTTCCTTCCCTCCACTGCATTCCCCGTGTCAAACACCGTGTGGATGGAGCACAGCCCGGGCTGCTCACTCAGTCCTGGAGAGAACGCAGTTAAGGCACATTTGTTACTCAGCGAAGGGATGAACACGATGCGCCCGTGTTATTGCTGAGGCAAAATCCCTTTCTGTGGTTTGGGAACACATTGGTTGTAGAAGATCAGATCTCAATCATTTGAGATGAAAAGGAAAACTGTAATGATAGGAGAAAAATAGAAGCAGGCAAGTCTGGCACAGATATGGAATTTTGAAACAAGGAAGATTCCTGAAAAAGCCTTCGGTTCTAAACAAGACTTCAGATCAGGATATTTCTTGCTTAAAATAGTAGTAGTCATCTTAAAATGCAGACGTTGGCATGTTATCCGAACTAATTAATACCTAGCCTTTCTCCACTGCACTGATAAACATGCTGGTTAAATGCAAGTGATTAAAATGTTTCTACCTGATTACTAACTATACAGTTAAATGCGTAAAAGGAACCACAGTTAATGGGATATCACAGGCAAGATTGCAAATTATGTAGCATTGTGTGTGTATGTGTGTGCGCATGTGTGCGTGTGCCTTCCGTTGTAAAGGAAATCATTCCCACCCCCTCCACATTCCCATTTTCTCAGTCCACTTTTGTTTGATTTTTTTTGAAATTGGAGATTCAGGACTGAGGAGAAGATGTTGGGAGGTTGAAAAAAGGATGCTAAACGGGGAAGAAAGATTGGAGGAAATGGAAGGATTTCAATACATGGGAGTAAGTACTTGGTCCTAACCTATACAATTCAAGATGCCTGCTAACACACACACACACACACACACACACACCCCAAATGCCAGGCACCGTGAACAAAGCAGATGTGTTAATTTTCCATTTCTGGCAAAGCTACACAACTCCCCTGCTACTATTCTGAGTTCCCCTTCCCCTCCCTCTCCCTCTCTCCTTCTCCCTCCCTACCACAGGCTCTCTGACAGGACTATTAATGATCGTTAATGCCCCACAGGCTCTAATGGGTCCCGCTGGGAGTCCAGAAATACTGCAATTTGTATTGAGGATTTAGACATAACAAAAAAAAATTTTTTTTAAAAGCCCACTGCTCCCTGGAGCCAGAGCTTGATCAGTTAGCTACCCCCCTGGAATTGCACAACAGAATAATAAATGACAGCTCTTCAGTTAAATCAAGCCTTGTGCTCTAAGTGCTGGGGAGACTGTGACTGTCACTAGCAATCTACTGCTTGTTAACACCACTGCGTTATGAACAAACCCTAGTCAGCAGCTAAAACATTACACATCTCCTGAATACCTTTGGTGTTGGGGTACACACATCATGCCCATACGGGCGTGCATGCATGTAGGTACACATGCACTTTTTTTTTTTTGTCAGTGCATACTGGCTTTATTTTTTCAGTGGCTGCATGCACTTTTTAAAAAAGATTTATTTATTTTTATTGGAAAGTCAGATATACAGAGAGGAGGAGAGACAGAGAGGAAGATCTGTCCGATGACTCACTCCCCAAGTGGCCAAAATGGCTGGAGCTGAGCCAATCCGAAGCCAGGAGACCAGAGTCTCTTCTGGGTCTCCCACACGGGTGCAGGGTCCCAAGGCCTTGGGCCGTCCTCGACTGCTTTCCGAGGCCACAAGCAGGGAGCTGGATGGGAAGCAGGGCCGCCGGGATTAGAATCAGCGTCCATATGGGATCCTAGCGTGTGCGAGGCAAGGACTTTGACCGCTAGGCTATGGCGCCAGGTGCCTACACATGCCCTTCTTCACCCCCCCCACTTCAGATACATTTGGTTGGCTACTATTGCTTTAGTTTTTAATGCTCAGGCAAGTGCAATTAAAAATAAATTGGCGGCTGTCATGTTAAAAACCAAAAAGAATTGTTTGTGCACTCATTTGCATCTCAGATACACTATTTTTGATGAAATAATTTTCCAGATAAACTGGTTGATTCTGTTTCTCAGATGAGAAACAGTGACATGTGAGGCAGAGTGGCCTACAATGGCGTTTCTGGTTGAATGGTCATGCAGATTGACTTCTTGAAGGTTGTTAGGTTATCGTCTTCTAAATTAAAAAGTCAGTGGTTAAAAAAGATAGGTGATGGGGTAGGCATTGTGGCTCAGTGGGTTAATCTGCTGTTTGGACATCTGCATCCCATAGGCAACTGCCTGGGCTTGGGTACTGCTTCTCCTTCTATTCAGTTTCCTTCTCCTGTGCCTGGGAGATAACAGATGATCAGCCAAGCCTTTGGGTTCTGAACACCCATGTGGGAGACCTGTGTAGAAAATCCCAGGCTCCTTCCTGACTTGAGCTTTGTCCAGTCCTATGTATCTTGGAAATTTGGAGAGTGAGGCAGTGGATGGAAGATCTCTGTCTCTAGCTCTCCTCTGCCTTTTAAATGTATAAAAAAAAAGTGGGTGATGAAGACAAGGCCTGATTTGTGCCGGAGGACGACAGCTCCCTCTGAATCAGCTCCCCGGGGGAGCAGGGTGAGAGTGCTACCTGAGATGCATGGGGTGCCGCTGCACTTGACCTCCACGCTAGGGGCGGGTCACACGTGCTAGGGGCGGGTCACACGTGCTAGGGGCGGGTCACACATTTGCTCGGCAGCACAGCAGTGGATCACGCTCCCTCTCCCTCCCTCCATTCCTCGCGATCTTGGTAGAGAGTGGATTCGCCACAGCATCTTTAAGAACAGGCAGATGGTTTGAGCTCCAGTTAGCCATCTTCACTTGCAGATTCAGAATTATTGATGATAAAAGCTAAACTATGAGGCATGTTCCATCTGTTTATTTTCCAGTTTTCATTTGTTGTAGCCCTGTTAATATTACTGGGATTTTCCTCTCTCTGCAGAAGAGCTGCCAGAAGGGCATCTACCTAGAGACATCTGCCGCCTCTCCCTGCAGATGCTGTTGCCCTCACGGAGGCTGCTGCTCCTCACTGCCCTCGGCCCTGCTCTCGTTCTTGGGGAGTCTTCAGCCTTCCCCTGTGATGATGATGAGCGCCTGTGCCTTACCTCTAAGACACCCAAGAGATCTTGCCTCACCCAAGACTACACTCGGGCCTCTGGTGGTCCCGCACCGCAGGGCTCTAGGTCTAAGATCATGTGCCAGGGTCTTGCCAACTGGATGTGTAGCAGTGTGCCACGAGGGAGCACCAAGCCAAGGGCCAGCACTGGCCAGAGTGTGACCTGCACTCTATGCCCTGACAGAGTGTGTACCACTCTGACAAAAAAGAAACAGGCATAAAAATAGAAGTGCCACTTGGGTCTCCACCCTAGCTTGTCAAGATGGGGGTATCTGCCAAGGGGACAAGCTGGCAGAGGAACCTAACAGGTACTACCACCTCCAAATCCCCTGGGGAGCAGGGTCTTGGCACCTGTGACCTAAATTCTCCAGCTGTGTTTTCTGCCTGCACTTTTCTGCATTGTTTTAGTACACATCAGCTGGATGTAGCCTTAGTGGAAGAATAGTTCGGCAGACCTATACGTAATGTGTGTCGGTGAGAACTTCCCCAGTAACTTATAGGCCTCTTTTAATCAAGAGGCAAAGCTCTCCATCTTGTTGACACTTATGACCCTCGATTTCAAATACTCCAATTGCTGAATTCCAACGGGACCAGGAGAAAGTACAGGCCCTTCCCATTGGGACCCTTCCTAATGGGAGCAATACATCAAGTCCTTGCCTCTAATCTGAGTAACAGCTGTTTGCAGACCTGTCCTGAGCCTATCCTCTGGAGCTGCTTTTAGGAAAACCAACACTCCTCCCATTAACTTTATCTCTGCTTCTGGACAACTGGCTAGAGGAGCCCATCCCCCACCTGGTTCCATTCTGCTCTTCCTCCCCCTCCAAGCAAGGACTCCTCACAAATCATCTCAGGAGTTAAGGAACACATAAGAATAGATTTGCAGTACTTAAGGAAGCACTGATGGGGGGACATGGGGAGGTGGCAGGGAGGGGAAGACCCAGAGCCAAGCACCGTAGTGGAGCCCTTACAGAAAGACGTGCCCTCTGGTTGAGTCGTGGCGAGTCCTGCTGAGCCTCCTGTCATCCCCTGACTGCAGCAGTGTGCAGTGTGAGGCACAGTCACAAGGCAGGACTTACTATGCTGAGGAATCTGCCTCCTCCACTTAGACTACTGTGTTCATGGTAGGATATGCACCAGTTAGAGGGTCTGCGGACCCCAGAAAAAGACATGCACTACTGCTGTGATGTTTTGATGGCGGTGAGAGTTGAGGGACAGACAAAACAGGCCTCTTTCTGACAGTTTTAGTCCCAAACCTCCTATAAATCTAAAACCAGATAAAGAAGATCCCAGCTTATCTTAGAAGATTCTGGAAAGGTTAACACTAAGCCTCGGACACTTGGAGAAAATTACTGATTTAGAGAGGAAAACATTGGATGTTTTTCTAACCCTTAGATGGAGTGAGAAGATATCAATCAAGTAATTGAAATTGTCCTTTCTTCCTGCAAGCCAGGTAGATACTGCTCATTCGTGCCTGTCTCCCTCTCCTCTGTGTCAGTCACACATCCCACACTGCTATTCACACTTCATTCACAAGTCCTCTATCCCTGTAATCTCTGTTATTTTGCTGTCGACTCTTCATGCGACTCTTCATGCCTCATTAGTCACGTTTGACACCTGCATCTAATACATTTTCACTGACAAAGCAAGATGGCTTTGGCCAAGGGGTGCTGTGGGGTGTCAGTATGACTTCTCTGATCCCATTCAGTAAGCTCTCTTCATGGAACCCCTCCAAACGCGACTCTGTGCCAAATCTGCATTTGGTCAGTAGGAGTTGTCAGAGGGGAAGTGTGTGAGTGCACAGCGATGAAAACACAGCTTGGGACAATCTGCATTGTGTGTCCCAGGGTTGGAGTCCCAGCTTCCTGCTAATGTAGACCCTGGGGGGCAAGACATGATAACCACATAGTTGGATCTCTGCCACCCGTAAGAGAGACCAGATTGAGTTCCAGGCTTCTGGTTTTAGCCTGGCACAGCTCTAGCTGCTGCAGTATTTATACTTTTTAAAAAAAGATGTAATGTATTTTTTCATTGGAAAGGCAGATGTATAGAGAGATATGCAGGGATACAGAAAGATCTTCCATCTGTTGGTTCACTCCCCAAGTAGCCACAATGAACAGAGCTGAGCCAATCTGAAGCCAGAGTCAGGAGCTTCTGCCAAGTCTCCTACATTGGTGCACAGTCCCAAGGCTTTGCGCTGTCCTTGACTGCTTTCCCAGGCCACATACAGGGAGCTGGATGGGAAATGGAACAGCTGGGATATGAACCAGTATCCATTCAGGATCCTGGCGCATGAAAGGCAAGGATTTAGCCACTAGGCTATCATCACGCTGGGCCTGTTGTAGTATTCAGAAAATTAACCAGTGGCTGGAAGATTTTCTCTCTCTCTCTCTTTCATAAAACAAAAGCAAGTAAATAAAAATACAACAAAAAGCTGGAGGAGGGAATGCAAGCAGATGAAAATAAAAATTGTCTCTGAAGCTAGAATGCTTAATTTGTGACAAATCTAGATATTCAAGGTCCCATGTATCTATTCATGAAGCAATAGATGAGACACGTTTTTGATACATAGAAATGTATCATAAATTTTTTTACAACTGAGCCTATAACTCATTAGTTATGATTAAACTAATTAAAAGCTGAGATTTAGAGATTCATAAGAGGTTTTAATGTCTTATCTACTACCAGCTAGTACAACTAATACACAGACTCAAACCTGTAGCAGAGGGGAGACAGTGGGTATAGAATCAAAGACAAAAGGAAGTGTGTTCTCCAAAAAAGTAATTCTCCACTTGCAGTAAAAACTTTTTGGATCTGTTTCCAACCTGGCTCACACATACAGAGCATGGTACACATATAAACACATGCTGTAGCTTATCGTCTGTCCAAATCTTATTCCTGAACTCAGGATTTATAATGTCTACTGACCCTGTTACTCTTTGGTGACCCAAACAGATCATGGTTTAGTGAATGTGTGACAATGGACTGGGCCATAGTTGGGGGCATCCTTTGGCATTGGCCTTCTCTTTCTAGAAGGTACTGAGTAGTAGCTTAGTCAGGTACTGCCACCTCCACCTCCCCAGGTCCTCCCTCTGGGGCGGTGCCCTCCCTGGACCATCCTCTTCCTTTCTGAAGGATTCAGAAATGTGCACGCATGTGCTGGGGAAAGCTCTTGGAATGTGACATGTAGGAATGGTTCACCCTAACCCTCACTTCTGCTGATAAACAATGGGGAGGCCCTCGTCTCTTCAAGGCAATCCCATCTTCCCTGGCTGTTTCCTGAAATCTTCACTCACAAACCCTTCAACCTCAGAACAAGACCATGACTACTTGTCTCAGTTGCTATCAGGGCTTTGTCGGAATGGCAGCATCTTATGCTTAAGGCTAGAGCGGAAACTAATGAAGGGGCTGGCATAGCGGAGGGTTACATTGCTGCCTGAGATGCTGGTATAACATATAGATGTTGGTTCAAATTCTGGGTGCTCCACTTCTAACCCAGCTCCCAACCTAATGCACCTGGGACTACAACACAAGATTGCCCAAGTGCTTAGACCCCCCACAATCATGGGGGAGACCTAAGTAGAGTTCTAGACTCCTGGCTTTGGCCTGAATCAGCCCTGGCTGTATGTGCCTTTTGGAGAGTGGAAGGTGTGTCACTCTCTCTTAGTTTTGACTTCTGACCACACACCACTCTGAGATAGGGGGCTGCTATAAACAAAGAGCCATGCCATTCTGATGTGAATGACCCACATGACTACCTTTCCGTAGGGAACATGGAACACTCTTGAGATCTGAGTTCTATCAGCGCCAGTAGGAGCTGCTGACAGAGGAGACGATCCAGGATTCCACCCCAACTCACTTCCTTCCAGCTCCACCCACTGGCTATTATTTTACTCAATTTATTTCAAACAAATGTAATCCTCTTCCATTCCAACAAGATACAAATGGGTGCAACCGGCAACTTCAAACATCAGAGCTTCCATTTGTTGCTGGTGGTGTGATTTTAGACACATCTAGAAAAACCACCACCATAAGGGGAAGCTGGGTGATGAACATGGTTGGAGAGAACAGGAGAAGAGACAAGCTTGAAGCAGTCTGTGAGCGTAGCGTTGAGAGGCTCTTACAGACAGAGGGCCTGGATGTTGGAGGCGGGGGGAGGGGCACCACATCTGTCATGCTGCTCCCTTCATGACAAGCTGAGGAAGTCATGGATGCTCATGCATGTCTCTACAGGAGCTGTATCATCAATGAACAGCCTGATTGCTGGTCAGGTTCAAGCAGCTATGGATGGAACGGGGTGGGGGGTGTACTTTCAACACAGAAGTCTGGCTGCAGGCAGCAATCTGGAAGAATAGATTCCCAAGCCATAGAGACATGCTGACAACACAAGTCAAGGGGACCTGAGGCCACCTGCCTCTGGGATAATAATGGCAGAGCTGAGGCTGAACTATGCTGGAGTATAAGTCTGGAAAAAGGGAAACGAATAGGTGGATGGCTGCAAGAAAGAAGAGAGCTTGGTAAGTGGTCCTTTCTTCCTGGCTCAAACAAACAACAATAACAACAAAAACTTTTAAGAGTAACTTATTTGAAATGTAGAGAGAGATAGAGAGGGAATCTTTCATCTGCTGTTTCATTCCCCAAATGTCTACAACAGCCAGGACTGGGGCCAGGTCAACACCAGGAACCTAGGACTTCATCCAGATCTCCCACTTGGATGCACAACCCAAGCACTTGAGCCATCACTTGCTGCCTTTCAGGGTGCACATAGCAGGAAGCTGGAATCAGAGGCTGACACTTGGATACAGGTGAGGTCTGGGTATCTGAAGCGGTGTCTTAACTGCTCTGTTAAGCATCTGCCTCCAATCCTTGTAGAGTGGCCATTTCTCTGGGCTCACACCACAGACTTGGAAAGGCTCTTTGAAGCCACAACAAGAGGTGCAGGATCTTCTCTAGGCTAGAAGGAAACAGCCCAATCAGGTAACACTCTTGGTTCCACAATGAACCACCATTCTGGAGTCTTCTTACTGTTTGAAATCCAACTCACAACCTTGTTAACTACCCTGATGGTTTGCATGTTTGGATCCTTGCCCTTGGATTGGAAACAAACAAACCATTTAGCTTATTTATACACTGAAATCAGACACCACTAACATTTTTCCAAAACATCCACAGACAAAAAAAGCTTGAAAGAGTAAGATAAAAATAAGCAGAAAAAGATGTAGTACAAAAAGTTCTAGTCTAGGTTCATCACAGCCCAAAATACTGTCTTTGATATACACTCTGGAAAGCAAAAGATTGGTCAACATGTTATTTCGTGGCTGGAGAGGGTGCTAAAGGCCAGTGACGCATCTCTCTGAGTCTTTGGATTTTTGGCTAAAGTGGAAGAAATAAAAAGGTGTGGAGGAAAACTTGAAAAGTGTCCAAGGCTTTTAAAGAATCTCCATGGTACTGAGAGATTTTAAGGAATCTCTAACTTGAAGAGAGCCACATGTGTTACTTCCTCCCTCTCTTTCCATTTCTAGAGATGTCAGATGTGGTCGAGATTTATGCTTTTCTCTTGACTCCACATTCTCCATGTGGAGCTAATTTTTTTACCATTTGCTTTGGGTTTCCTTCCACTCGGTCCCTTTCCCTGTTGCATTCTTCTTCCTGGACCATCCTCCCACCTCAACTTGTACAGCAACCTGTGGTAGGAGCAGAAGAGTGTGACGAGGGTGTGGGGTGGTTAGAAGTGTGGACCACCACTCCTACACTGCAAACGGACAGCTCTGTGCCATCCCACAGGTTCTCTTTAACATTTCACTCTTCACATAACTGCAGGCTGCAGTGAATCCGAACATTTTATTTGTCCTCCCTTAATACAAGCTGAACATCCCTTAATCCAAAATGGTTGGAACCAGAAGTGCTTCCAAATTTGGATTAAAAATAATTTATGTACATGTGAATATTTGCATATACATAATGAGTTATCCAGGCGGTGAAAATCTAAACAAAAAATTCATTTCTGTTTCATTATACAGCTTAAACAAACAGCCTGAAGACACTTTTACACAGTAATTTTGGTATGTGTCTATTCCAACTGACCTGTCATGATACCAGGTGTGGAGCTTCGCACAGGCAGTCTCAGGACAATATTCAGAAAGCTTAGGAGCTTGGAGCATTTTGGATGTCAAGTCTTCAGATTAGGGATTCTCAATCAATCTGCTTGTCTAAAGAAGACCAGCATGCTCATGGCCGTGACAGGCAAACGACTGACCCTTGCCAGGTGAAGCAGGAAGTCAGGAGTGGCATGCAACTGGGAAAAAGAGCTTCCTCTCTGAGCACATAGCACCCTCCCATTCTGAGCAACTCAACGTGAGTCCGCAAACCCGGGTTCTTCTTCCACCTTGTTCCCCGCTCTCCAATTATAGGTTGGAAAGAGAGGGTTCCCTCAGCTTGTGCCTTGGCCCACTCTGCATCCTTAGCCTGTTGTCCCTCTAACCACAAACTCAACAGGCTGAAGACCCTAACTGTGCCTTATTCTTCCCTCTTGGTGGGCAGGGCTCCTCCTCTGCAGCCTGTTAGTACCAGGGCTGCCCTGTGGATGTGCTTGGCACACTGCACTCATTAGTGCCAGGCCTTTGGATACCCTCGGCACACTGGGCACACTGTACCTGTTAGTGCCAGGCCTGCCCCGTGGATGCGCTCAGCACACTAGGCATGCTGTACCAATTAGTGCCAGACCTGCCCTGTGGACACACTCGGCACACTGGGTACACTGTACCCATTAGCACCAGGCCTGCCCCATGGACGCGCTCAGCACACTGGGCACACTGCACCCATTAGCGCTAGGCCTGCCCTGTGGACACACTTGGCACACTGCACCACAGTTGGGCATTAGCCTCCAGTAGGACTGCAAACATCCTGGGCACAGAGACTTATTCATATCTGTCAGGATGACAATGTGCTTGGTGCCCAGCAAGACACAGGACAGCAGGGCCAACCTACAGGGAGATGTCCAAGTGACTGTCCCTCAGGCTGCTGGTAGCCAGCACCATCCTGTCTTTCCCCAGGGCGCAGTCTCCGCCCGTGCCTCGGGGTGGCCCCTGTCTCTTGCCTACACTGAGCCTGGGGGTGGGGGGCAGCATGCCCGTCCTGACAGGGCGCTGTTACTGCTGCGAAAGTGATTTACAACTGCATTTAGCTGAATCAAATCAGAAGTGTGAATACTCCCCTTCTATCTGGCACACATCGTCGGAGCTCTAATTATTCACACATTTTGGCAAGCATTCTGGTGTTCCCCTACCAAGCCCCTAATCCCAGCAGATCAGTTAAAATAAATGAAAGAGAGAATCAAAAGGCACTTTAAAAATTCAACTGTTCTCCAAATGAGTTTGAACAGGCTCCAGATAACCAGAGCAGCTGACTGGTGTTTAAAATCTCAGAGCCCTTCTGCCACCACCCCCACCCCGAATTCCTTCCTGTACCTCTGCAACCTCTGCAAGTGTAAGAACGTGACCCCCCCCCCGTCTCACACACGCACCCCCTACTTAAGAGAAACTCATGAGCCCACAGCCCTGATCTGCTTCCAATGATCTGCTTCAGAAACCACCCCAAGACCCAATCAGTGCCAAAGCAATTGTGCTTTTCCACATAGGTAATGTGATCCCGGCCCAGGACCGATGCTTACAACTTCCAGAATGCATCTATTAAAGTGCTCCCCAAGTGCAGGAAGCCATTAAGACAAAAATTAAAGCCATGCACCAACTCAGGTATTCAAGAAAAGTTTTCAAACACACACACAACACACACACACACACACAATAAGGGAGGGAAACAATACACAAGGCTTTCTGTCTATACTTCTTATTTCTTTTTGGCCTGGCTCACACCCTCTCCCACAGAAAAAGACATCCCTCTGGGCCTGGCATGTTGGTATAGTAGGCTAAACCTCTGCTTGAGGTGCCAGCATCCCATATGTGCCAGTTTGTGTCTTGGCTGCTCCACCCACAATCCAGCGCCCTGTTTATGGCTTGGGAAAGCAGTGGAAGATGGCTCAGGTCCTTGAGAACCCATTAGCCACATGGGAGACCCAGAAGAAGCTCCTGGCTTTGGATCAGCTCAGCTCCAGCTGTTGTGGCCATTTGGGTAGTGAACAAATGGATGGAAGACCTCTCTGTCTCTCTTTCCCTCTGTATAAATCTGCCTTTCAAATAAAAAGAAATTAAATAAAAATTTAAAGAGAGATCCTCCAGGCTGGCTCCATTAGAGTGTTCAAGTCTTGAATTTCTCAGTGAGGCCCTCTCGGCACTCTCTACTTCCCTTTCTGCTTTATTTCCATCTGACACATTCATTGCATGACCCACTCCTTGATTCCTGTCTCTTGAATCCAGTGGAAAGTAGACATTCTCAACTTTGGGAGCTGCGGCCGCACAGAACAGCTTCTCACGGGTGGCAGATGTCCAGCGATGGTTCTGTCCATTGCAGAGTGAGCCGCAGCTGATGGTCTCCAAACGTCTGAGCCCCCGTCCCAGGAGGATGCAGACCTGTGCCATTTCACCCTGTAACTGACACCCAGGCTGCCGTGCACTCTGCCATGTGGGGGATTAGTAACACAAGTCTTTGGGGGAAAATCCCGAATACTTGCTTCAGCGTGTCCCTAATGAGCTGGGAAGTCAAAACTTCCTACTCTACCCCCTTTAAAATAAGGAGAGTAGTAAGAAAGTGGATCTTCCAGAATTGTTAGGAAGTAAAAGAGTATGTGGGACAGAATGTGGAAAATTTAACAGTGTTCTCCAGACGCAAGATGGAAGTATTCTCCAGAAATACAGTGATGCTTTCTATTTTACTTTTCAAGAAGTATGGATATTCAGTTACGTAATTTAGCAAGAGGATGAAGGTCTGGTTATGGTTACATGGGAGGAAAATAATATAATAATTCATTCCATCCTCTAATATTTCAAAACTTTGACTTGAGACAGGCAAATGGGACAAGTATACATGATTCAAGTGGTGGCTTCGGATGCCTGCATCCCATGCTGGAGTGCCCGGTTCGAGTCTTGGCTATTCCTCTTATGATACAGCTTCCTGCTAACGTACACTCTGGGAGGCAGTAGGTGATGGTTCAGGTACTTGGTTACATGCCAGACATGTAGAAGGCCCTGAGTTCTGAGTTTCTGGCGTAGGCCTGGCTTGGCTCTGGCTATAGGCATCTGGGGAGTGACCTGGTAGATGGAACTCCTCTTTCTGCCTTTCATATAAAATGAAAATAAGTAAAAACAACCCCCCAAATCACTTTGATTTGACACGGATGAAAATTCTCTGTCCATGCCTGTTGCATGCATGTTTGGGTAAGTGACTACATGTGCAGTGTGTGTGACATACATGATACGTACGCTGTGTATGATATGTGCATTCGAATGGGTTGTGGCGAGGTATGTGTCATGCCTGTTTTTGAGTGCACGTGCGAGTATATGCACAGCGTGCAGTGTGCCGGGCATACATGGGATTATATATTTAAATATGCCTGCGCTTATGAGCTGTGTGAGGTGGGGGTGTGTGCACCTATGTATCCAATGTGTATGTGTGAGTATGCATGTATGTGGGTAGAGTATGTACATAAAGGTCACGGGGGGGGGGAAGACAAGAGCGC
Source organism: Ochotona princeps (assembly GCF_030435755.1). NCBI lineage: Eukaryota > Metazoa > Chordata > Mammalia > Lagomorpha > Ochotonidae > Ochotona > Ochotona princeps. The sequence goes on along the minus strand of NC_080855.1, from coordinate 30,937,152 downwards.
CTTCACCAAACCGTTGTTGCTGTAAGTATATGCTTGCCCCCAACCTCGCCTCCTGGGGAGGCTGAAAACAACTGAGTGCTTCCTGGGACAGGAAGGTTCTAGATGACTCTGTGGATGGAACAGTTGTAGCAGCTGACCAACTAAATGGGACCGAAGACAGAGGTGTGGGCTTTTCCATTCCGGTGGTTTAAACATTCAGCCCCAAAGGGCACTTTTCATTTGGTCCCTAGTTGAAGTTGGAGAGGAGGGGACTTCACATTTGAGCTGTGTTTTTTTTCCCCCCATTTTAATGGTTATTCATAGGAGAGAAGGTTGTTTAACACTGAGCAGAACTGTTCCCTTCTCGCTCCCAGGTGCCCTGAGTAACTGAGAGACTTTTGTTACTGGGGTGGGCACCAGACCAAGGCAAATATCACCCCCCCTCCACTTGTCTGTTTATATAAGAGACTCCAACCATTTCTGTGTCTGTACATTCAGGGGTAACAGCCACACAGCATACATGTTGATGTTTCATGCATGTGAAATAACACAGTAGAAACGTACTTTACAAAATTACTTCTCTTCAGTGTCACCATGGAAGCCAGCCAACGTAATCTCTGCACACCTCACTCTGGGGGGTGAGGAATAACAGCGACTGGAGGAGAGAAATCAAAACGCCGCAAACACTCAGACGGTCTGTTATGTGCCAAAAACCTTAACAAGAGACGTTTTTCCTCTGCTTCGGGAAGGGATGTCAACCTGTGGTGTTTACTTTTTAAACTTTGTTTGATTTCCAAAACTACCAAAAAAAAAAAATCAACTTGGGAACTTTTGTGAAGTTTCTGTTAAGCAATAAATCACTTCAGAGCTTCTAGCAACCTCCAGCCTGTTCTCTTTAAGTGGAGTGGAGCCAGAGGCTACAGACCAAGAAGAAATGGTAGCCAGGAAAGAGGGCAACCCGGTGTGGGAAGGCCATGGGGGAGGCGGAGGGACTGACCAAAGCAAGCAGAGAGCTAACACCAGGCAACTGAGGCTGGAGGAGTCAGCCCTTCTCCCTCCGAGGAAGCTTCCAACCTCCAAAGCAACAAGATTCTGGCATTTTCCTCACCGAGGGTCTCACATGAGCTTTTGAGGCTGCCATGTTTGGCTGTTTCATCCTGAGGCTGGCTCTGCTTTGCACGAAGAGTCAGATTATTTGTTAACTAAATGTAATTTGGGGAAAATAAAGCCCCAACCTAGACTCTGAAGGGGACGATCAGTCAAGATCTGTACCACTTTGTTATTGTTTTCCATGATATTCACTCACAGTGCAAGACTGACAAGTGACTGGGCTGTGACTCCTCCGGCTTCTACAAGTCAGGTCCTCCTGGTAGGGATGAGACGCCGGCCAGAAAAGGCTCATTCTAGTTCCAGTCTTGGATGCCGACTTCAAAGGGGAAGCTGACTTCAAGTCTTGTCATCTCTCTCATTTACGTATTTGAAATTTTAATCTCAGGACTTGCTGCATATAAATCCTTACTATTCTCCTTGTTGACTGTTTGGCAGAGAATATTTCAACCCTATCATTTTTCATTTCCCTCCCCCTCCCCCCCGGCCGGTGGATTTTATTGAATTGCTTAGAACTGCATCTCAGGTCCAAATACTATTCTCTGTTCTTCCAACAGACTCTGATGACAGTGCTTAGTGTACATGCATTAGAGTGGAATGTAAAATAAACACATTTTGAAAGGAATTAACAGACCTTCTGAGAAAGGTTATTTAGTGAACTGGCAGAAACAGTAGAAAGCTAAAGACTGCACGCTAGAAGTCACGTTCAGACTAATTCTTATGTTTTGCTAACTTGCCTCCTGGAGTTTGGTCTTATCCCTCAATAATATTTAAAGTAGTGTACTTTCCCTCAGCTTTGGGTGTGGGGGGCAAGCTAAGTATGTTCCTTGACAAATTAGAGAAGTAAGCCTTTTCTACTAAGAATATAAAGGAATCTCATGAATTGACCAGAATAAAGCTGAGATGCAATATGGTAATTAAATTCAGAGGAGGAGTTCATCAAGAGGGTTCCTTAAGACAAATGTTCAAGTGAGCCTTTCTTTAAAATTAAAGTTTCTTGGGCCGGTGGGGTGGATGCTCATCCTATGTCTGTAGCACCAATATCCTTTATGGGCACCAGTTCCAGTCCTGGTTGTTCCACTTCTAATCCAGCTCCCTGACAATAGCCTGGGAAAGCAGTGGAGATGGCCCAAACCCTTGGGTCCCTGCATCCACATGGGAGATCTGGAGGAAGCTCCTGACTCCCTGCTTCAGATCAGCCTAGCTCCTGCCACTGTGACCATTCAGGGAGTAAATCAGCAGATGGAAGATCTCTCTCTCTCTCGCTCGCTCTCTCTTCCTCTCTCTCTCACTGTAATTCTGACTTTCAAGTAAAATAAAAACAACTTTAAAAGATTAAGTTCACTTTTTATAAATTGTATTTATTTACTTATTTAAACAGCATGGTGTAGTAGGAGGAGAGAAACAGGGAGAGAGATCTTCCAACCACTGGTTCACTCCCCAAAGGCTCACAACAGGTCTATACTGGGCAGAAGCCAGGAGCCAGGGAACTCCATCCAGGGATCCTAAACAGGGCAGGAACCCAAGCACTTAGGCCATGATCTGATGCCTTTCCGGATCCATTAGTGGGAAGGTGGACAGTAAGTGGAGAACTCGGTTCCAGGAAATCCAATATGGGATATATATGTATGTCTGAAATGGAGGCTTAACTCACTGTGCCACAACATCCATCCTGCCAAACGTGAGTTGGCTTTGACTTTTAGCATCCGTCTGTCCATCCGTTACATCGGCTGCCCAATTACTGACACCTGCATTCTAGAAATGGAAACAGATGCTACTGCACACAAGAAGCTATCCTAAAAGCTAGAGACAGGCAGACAAGAGGACACAATCTAGGCCGTCAGGCACTTGCGCCCTAAAAGGGATCATGCCACATTTCCCACCTTCTCTTTCTGAACTCATAGAATACCTTGTTCTTAATTTTCCCCTTGGAAGTGCAAATGGACAGTCCCCACCCCCCCCGTTCCGAGTCCCTTGGCATATGTACTTCTTTTTTCAAGGTTTATTTATTTATTTTTTTATTGGAAAGTTAGATATACAAAGAGGAGGAGAGACAGAGAGGAAGATCTCCATCTGATGATTCACTCCCCAAGTGGCCGCAATGACCGGAGCCAAACCAATCCAAAGCCAAGAGCCTGGAGCCTCCTCTGGGTCTCCCACATGGGTGCAGGGTCCCAAGGCTTTGGACCATCCTCAACTGCCTTCCCAGGCCACAAGCAGGGAGCTGGATGGTAAGCAGGGCTGCCGGGATATGAACTGCTTTCCATATGGGATCCTGGCACGTGTAAGGTGAGGACTTCAGCCATTACGGTAGGCTACCACACTGGGCCCAGCATATGCACTTTTAAACAGAAAACAAGGAGGTGTACATCTACATCAGCAATCACCATGAAGATTAAAAAAAGAGTGATACTTACAGACAAGTTTCTAAAAAGAAAACATGAGAAGAAATACAGTATGTAGACGTGGGACAGGAGTATTATGGGGGAAAAGCAGATAAGCATGCATAATGTTGATAAAAATGCAAACATTATTATAATTTATTCATTAAATCCAGCACAAGAGAACAACACTTTCTCAGAAACACCCAACAGAGAGATGACTAAACTTTCAGGACATTCCTCTTCGCTGGCATGATTCCAGAGCCTCGTGTGATTCCCACACTGCTCTCCACAGGGCCCTGTGCGAGTCAGGGCCTTCCCCATGGCTGAGAACAGCCACTAAGCTCGCCCAGACCAACAGTGGGCAGGTCGTGCAGGGAGTCGCCGGAGTTGGCACTGCCGGGCTCTGTCTCCAGGTAGCTGGTAACCTTGAACAAGGCCTTGGCCTCCTGCAGCTCCAGCTTTTGTCACTGTTAGGGAAGATCTTTCTAGTCCAACTTGGCTCCCAGGCCTGTGAGGGAACATGTGTGAGAATGTTCTGAAGAAAGTAAAACACAAACGTGTGAAGCTATGGTCATCTGAAGAAGCTGAATTCCCTAGCCAGAGCTTCTGCTGCTCCCTCCCCATCCCATGCTTGCCCCTTTTCCTGCCCTTCCAGGACGCTGCCTGTTGCCACCACCAAAGCCGTCACGTGAACAACTGGTACCTGATAGGCTTAGGGAAAGGTGACACCTTCCAACCCACTACGTAAACAACCTTAAAGACTTGGGGGACCCCACAGGGGCCTCAGTGGACAGCGGCAAGGTCTTTTGTGGCCAGGGTGCCTGCAAGGCAGAGAGGTGGTCAGGTCTCCACTGTGAGGGGCAGGGCAAAGAGCTTCCATCCGTGGAAGGATGCTTGGCTGATCAGCTCTAGGAATACGAGAATTGTGAGGGGTCGAATGGTGGTACAATGGGGTCTGAGATTGCGCAATACAGCTAGGGCTTACTAGGTGTTCACTCCTGTTCGGAGTACTCTCAAACCTTATTTGGGGCTTCAGCTTTCACGATGCTATGAGACTGCCTTCCCTCTCATTTTGGAGATGGTCAAACTCAGGGGTGTAGAGGCAAGATGTGCAACCCAGGAACACAGGGTATGGCCCCAGAGTTCACGATTTTTTGCCACCATGCAAGGCTGCCTCTCAGACCCCAGAGAGGTGAGTTTAGAGCTGACTCCACAGCAGGTACTCAACAAACACTTGTTGGATAGATTGATGACTTCTTCCTGTGCGTTTTCCATGTCCTTTGTTACTGAATTCAGTGGTCTCTCCAGACACAATCCGGGGGCTTTTTACTCAAGCACATGGAAGTTCTATATGGAAAAATCTTAGCTTTTCCGGTAACATGGGTAGGAATGTGTGATGGGACTCTGGGCCTAAGGGACAATGACGGTGTAACTGATGAGGTTAGCAATAACAGCTACCAGTCGGCGAAAAACTCCTTCCCCTGATAAAACATCAAGCTTCCAGAGCTCACCAATGGCATCCCTCCACGTGTCCTCCTTACTCATGGCTGCTTTTAGGAAGAACAGAACCATGCTCACGCTTTTCTCTATTTCTCTATTTATTTCTTTACTTACTGTTTTAACTGTCTCAGCCCCGTAATTGTCTACTTTGTGGAAGAGTGAAGTGCTTTGGGCCTCAACGTCTCTGTGGGTTTTTTTTTTCACTGATTTCATCAAATTCATGTCCAAAGCAGGTGGGATCACTGATGTCCATAGTCGGTCAGCGGAGCTGCCAGTGACACTATTGAACCAAGCATCCTATGAGGAGCACAAACCTAGGTCTGGTGCTTGGTGAAGAAAGAGGGGGGTTCTCCCTGTGTTCTGGGGGATGTTGACAGAGAAACGGAGTCCCTGGGCAAGGGTGGGAGACAGCTGGCTGGGTCTCGCAGTGTGGGAAAGCACTCTGAGAGCTCTGCACGGGGGCTCAGGTACCTGCATCTCATGCTTCCTTTTTCCCTACTGTAGACCATGAGGGAAGGCTGCAAAGGGTCCTCCTACACCAAACTGTGAGAATGGCAGGAGTAGGAAGAATCCTGAGAATCGGCACAACCCTGAATGCTGTGAGCTGACACAACCCAGAATCCTCAGGCTGGCGCCCAAAGAAAAGGGACTTTTAGGAAAGGGTTGAGAAAAGGAGACATGTAGGAGCGAGAGGTCCCTTCTGGTATGTGAAAGCTTGGCTCAAGAGCAAGGACATCAGGGCTTAGAGGTTAGGGGACAGAACTGATGGGGGCGGGGGGCTACACCGAAAATAGAGAACAGGGACAGTTCCAAGCAGGACATGGTCCCAAATTGGGGTCACGCTGGTGGAAGAGGCCCCCTGGAGGCATCTGGAGTGCCCTGTTGAAAGACCAGAAGTCAGAGGACCAAATGTCTGTAGCCACACTCTGTCTTAGCTCTCCTCAGCATGCAGAGGAAGGCTGGGGACGCGGTGGAGGAGGGAGGGACAGGCAGCTTGCTGGGGTCAGCAGCCTCCTGAGGCCCTAGGGCTCTGCCACGTGGCTGGGGTTATCCCCAGGCACAATGGCTGCCTCTGGGCTTCCCACTGCTGAATCTCTGGCAGCCCTTGGGAGAGAGGGTGCCCATGACAATTCAAGAGTGAGCTCTGCTGTGCGCAAGCAGAGCTGACCTGGTAAGGATGCTGCGCCTTCAGAGCTCAGGGAGAAAGGATTCTTTCTTGGCGACTGTCGCCCTGGCCTTGTATTTCCCACAACAAGCGCCAGGGCCCCTCGTCAGCCCCTATTTTAACGGTTAAAGACATGCACACCAAATGCTTCCTAATTACTACTTTCATGGCAGATGCAGTCATTTCCTTGGATTTTACTGCCATTAGTTTTCCTCACCGATTTATCCTTAGCTACTCTGCTTGAATCTCGCCTGCCTCCCCGGAGCCTTTCTCCCTGCTCCTCACGGCTTGTCAGCATGCCTCCCGTCCCCAGGAGAGATGGAAAGCCTTGTAGAGCCCACTGCGCAAACACACATTCCTATTCATTTCTCACATTTAGCATGCGCACTTCCACTCTCATCAAAGCCGGCCCCAGCTCGCTAACTCATTTCCCTCTCCCAATTACAAATTAGTCCATTAGGCTGTCTGCAGTAGGCCCTCTGTTGCATCTTGGTAATGGCTTCTGAGATTTCCATCATAATCGTAATGGCTCCCTATGCAGCCATGAGGGCAGATGGAGGCCGCTAGCGGGTAATGAGCTATCACGCTACCAAAGGGCACAGCCCTGGGCTCATTATTTAGTCTTGGCTGTTTTGTGAAAACAACAAGAAAGGTAAAATGCTGAAGGGAACACTTTAGCATATTAAATTAACACTTCTTGAAAATTCTCTCTGTAAACATGCCATATTTTCCCTTTATGTAACAGCCCCAGTGCCAGGGCGTTCGGTTAGAGGGTGGGCTGGGAGGGCGGGTGTGGAGGAGGGGAGAGTGGAAGGGTACAGACACAAGATGGGAAAAGGAGGGTGAAATATGGCACTGGAGAACATTTCACCGCATGGTCTAGAAGTCTCCACTAAGCAGTGTCTGGCTTCTCAGAGGCATGTTATTAGCTACCTCCCCCCCCCACACTGGGAGGGGCTGCCACCCACACAGCCAGCCTCCCTGACTGAGGCTTTGTCACTTAAAAACGGTTATCCCCCACCTGCCCACTGCAGGGTCTCAATTGGGGCTGACTGCTACAGATTTTTCTTAAGGGACCATACAAATACAAAAACAACACATCAAAAGCCAACGTCAAACAAGTAAAACACCTGCCACCCATAAGATGCTACTATCCAACGCATGAGTTTGTATTTGTTAGGCACTCCTTTAGCCCTAGCACGGCGCTCAGCTTGGGACATTCATCACCGTGAGTTTGTCTGACCACTACCATGTCTCTAGGTGAGGGGTGCTGCTGACAAAGAAAGCCCAGCTCTGTTGGGGGGGCACCCCAAGGGCATGGGGATTTTACTCAGGTTATTTTCTGATTGTGGGTGCTTCCAAAATGGTTTATCGGGACTGTCTCCTGACTCTTCTGTTCCTCCAAGCTGAACAGGTTTTATATGTGGATATGTGCTTGAGGCTTCTTGCAGAGTAGAATTCAGGTGTCCCAGAACCTGTCCCTTTGTGTGTCCTGCCTGTATAGGGGACACCAAGGCGAGGCACTCACAGCACAGGTTTCCTCCCTGCCCAGAAGTGGACAATGGTGATAAAAGAGAGTCATACGGCAATAACAAATGGAATATTCTGACAGGTATTCCACCATGGCATTGAAGAAACCCAGAAAAGACTCTAGAGGAATCAGAGGTAGTTTTAGTGACAAAAGTATGAGAAATGGGCCTGGCGCACTAGCCCACTGGCAATGGTCCTCATCTTGTACGCACTGGGATCCCATATGGACACCGGTTCTAATCCCGGCTGCTCCACTTCCCATCCAGCTCCCTGCTTGTAGCCTGGAAAGGCAGCTGAGGACGGTCCAAAGCCTTGGGATCCTGCACCCATGTGGGAGACCCAGAGGAGGCTCTGGGCTCCTGGCTTTGAACTGGCTTGGCTCCGGCCATTGCGGCCACTTGGGGAGTGAATCATCGGATGGAGATCTTCCTCTCTGTCTCTCCTCCTCTTTGAGTATCTGACTCTCCAACAACAACAACAACAAAAATAAATAGATTGTTTAAAAAAGCATGAGAAATAACATACTGGACCCCTTTCAAATGTCTGCTCTCCCTGCTTTCCAGAGCTGCCCGAAAGTCTGCAGTTGAGTTGAAGCCCACTGTCATGGCCTTGTGTTCTTTGCTGGCTCTCAGATGTGCTGGCACAGCGCCATCCTCGGCACATCTCTGATTTCTCATGTCTCCACAATGACACAGGGAGTCATGGGCAGGCACGGGTGCTTCCCAGGAGACGGAAATGGGTGCTACCTGCCTGAACTATGAACAAGAAAGAGCCAAATCCCGGACTCCTGGTCAGGAGCTCAGAGGCACCTCACACCCTACCCTGCCTGGAGCTCCTGACACCTGCCCTGACAGCAAAACATGAGATGGATCTGCACAAGTCTGACTGCCCAGGGTGTGGAGTTCTGGAGCGATCTGGCTGCAAGGAGAGTGGAGAATCAGTCAACTTGGTCAGGCTGTAAAATACAAATTTATGAGCTGTTTTTGTTAAATTCTGATATGGATTTTTGAAAATGAAAAGGATGGATGGTTAGAAGGCAGCAAGATGTTTAATCAATGTCATAAAATATAACATTCATTGGGCTTCTAAAATGAAATTAATAATCTGTGTAGAAGTATCATTAGGAGATAAGTGACAATTCAGACTTTGATTTGTAACTTGCAACCAATCTTACTTCCATATAATTCAAGCATTTTTAGGGATATTCATCTTTATTAAAATAGACCCAAGCCTTTGCCCCTGTGCTTTACAATCAAGCCTTTCTTTTCCTCCAGGGCAGATCACTAAATAAAAAAAGGATACATTATCATACACATGCTTTAAATTAATGAAGACAGAAATATCATATTTAAATTAAATCAGGATTTCTCACTTGCTGCTTATCAGGGGAACTTAGCTATCTTTAATAAGTTTTTTTTTTTCTTTCTGCTTTTATCCGAGACACTGGGCTTGAGTTGGCTCTATCTGAACTGATGAGACATCTCACTTTCATTCAAAAGGCTAAAGCTAGGGATAGAGCGAAGCGCCGTTCCCCTACATAAATCCTAGAGCCATAAAATAATATTTTAGAGCTGAAAGGCACCTTAAAATCACCTAGGCTTAGCTCTTCATTTTCCAGATGAGGAAACTGTGATCCGGTGTGAGACACCCGGATGACAGAGCAGAGGGCAGGGTGAAGGGGTCGGGGGGACAGGCAAGGCGGTGAGGCCTCCCACCTGGATTCCACCCAGGTCAGCCTTCCCTCGGCCTTGAAAACCAGCACCAGAGAGGTCAATGTCAGACAGATGGACACACACACACACACACACACACACACACACACACTGCAAACACCTGGTAGTTCTTGGGCCATTTTCAGTTTCCCAGGTACGTTACTAGGGCGCTTGATTGGAAGCAGTGAAACCATGACTGGAATCAGCACTCTCAGGGGACAGCTTAGCCCACTGTGCCTCCATGCTACAATGTCAGCCCCGAAGAGTCCGTCTTTTCAATTTTATTTTTGCTTTGTTTGGATTTATTTGAGAAGGGACAAATAGAGGCCGTGGCTAGCTGACAACAAGGAAAGTAATGAAACTTCCTGGTCCAGATGCATTGCCCTGTGAGGTAGAATACCATATAAACGTATCCCCTCTAGTTGGGGTCCCCGTTGTGGTGCAGCGGATTAAGCTGGTTTGAGTTCCAACTGCTTCATTTCTGATCTAGCTCCCTGCTGATGTGCTTAGGAAAGTAGCAGAAGATGGCCCAAAGACCATTGAGATCCTGACACTCACACAGCTGATCTAGTTTAAGCTCCTGTTTCCAGACTTCAGCCTAGCCCAGTCCCCAGATGGACTAGGCATTTGGGGAGTGAACCTGTGGATGAGAGCTCTTCCTGATGCGACTTATCAAATAAATTTTAAACACTGAAAAAAAAACACTTCAGAAAAAAACAGATCACGTAAGGCATGCCCCTAAGAGTGAGTTCTATGTAATTACCTTTCCCTGAGAAGATGACACTATAATGCCACACCTGAGAGGAAGACCTGCCCACCCATTTACTTATCCACCTGCCTATTTATCTACCTCTCTGCTACCTTTCTATCTCCTGCCCTTTCATAATTATTAGAGAGGGAAAAAAAAAGGAATGGAGGGCGTGGGCATAAAGAGTGCTCCTCCCCCTCTTGCTGAAACAGCCCATTTTAATCATAAAGCCCAACTTACGATCCACATAGACTTCGGGACAAACACACGATTGAGAGGCAAGACAAGTGACAAGGATGTCCCATCTTCATGTCACGTGGACAGGTCCAACCCCACCTCCTGCCTAGCCCCAGCTTGCTTCTCACTCTTGGTCCAAAACAGCACATTATATTCCTGTATGGCCAGGGCTGGGCCTTAGCCACCCCTTGACACAAAGAAAAAGTGATCCAGGGACAAACAGCAAATGCTCGAAACAGCCAACCATTCCTCTGGGGCTGCCGGAGCCTGTGCAACCGCCCTTCCTGGGTTCCAGGACCCCCGGGTGTGAGTCTCATTCATATTCATTCCCTCAAGTCTGTCTTTCTCCTCTTTCCTCCCTGAAATTCCTCTCCCTCCTCCCTTGCCTCTTAAATAATTGTCCTTAACTAGGATCTTCCCCCACCTGCCTTTGCGGACTGTGCTGAGGGCACAGGAGGGGGAGTGCCGGGAGGTGGTGGGCAGGCTCTCACAGTTGTAGGGGAGATAAATGGCACCATAAGTCCTTGTGCCCTTATAGCTTCGTCCTCCTGAGGTTTTAGGGAAGAATGTGTGATGTGTCTCACTGACCACCTTTTTTCCCCCTCAACCCTCTGGAAATCATTTATCTTCAAAGAAATCAAAACGCACCCCATCCCCACCTCCCACGGAAAGGTTAGGTCTTTCGCTCAAGCCTACGGACTTTAACCTCATAAATATTCCCAGCTATAAGATCTTATTAAGAAGGTATGTCTCCCAGGAGCATAAAACCATCAAGCTGTAAATTTTATTTAATTTCCCATGAGATCTTATGGCCTCATACATATAATTAGAGTGCAGTATAGAGCACTTTTTTGTGTTTTGTCAATAAATCACCAGGGAACAATCAACGTTTAAGAGGACAAGCTTTAATGATTTTTCAGACCCCTAGCAAACGTGCTTCCACAATGGCAGGCCAGTCTTTAACCTCATCTAAGTAGGACTGTGGACTGTGGTGTCAGATAGGACCCCAAACACTTAATCCTATTAGATTCTCCGGCCTAGACAATCATGGCAGGATACCCCGGGGGATGTATTGATTTTGATGTGGCCGACAGAGGAGACAAGCTGACCTACTGACAGTGCTTTATTAAGTGTTTACAAATTAAATATCTGCAGGTCTGTGATAGGCCAGCTCAGTGAAATGGGTAGCGTGAGATGTGGGGACAGGGCCCGAAGGGAATGCCCATGAACGTGGGGAGGCAGCAGTGAATGGCAGGCAGCCCTATCCCCCCCTCCCCGACTGTACCACTCACTACCTCTTCCACAGACTGAGGACGCCTTCAGAGAGATTCTATCGCAGTAATGTGTTCTTGTTGTTAAGCTTACTTTGACCCCCAAGTCAGCTTGGCTTTTGTTCAAGGAGGAGATGCGTGTTCCGTGAAACACAGATTTTTGCCTTTCTCAAGGCTCCAGAAGAAAGACTTGTGTTTCTGTGGCTTTCTCCCTACATCATGATTCTTTAAAAAAAAACCCTGAATTTTGGCTCATATTTTCTATTGGGCCTGATAGTTAAACTAGATTCACTTGTTTCCTTGCATCCCTGCACTGCTCAAAATTATTTAAAAGGCTTCAAATTTCTGGTTTAGGCATTTGACATTTGTCATGGTGTGCCCTGGGCCTACCTCTCATGAAATTCTTCACATGATATTTCAACTACCAAAGTCTTCTCGGAGACAAAATGTGTGTGATTCCAAGAACAACATGCATTTTCTTCTGTTCTCTCAGCACTTTCCCTTGGGGCAGAGACAACACCCTTCCCCAGCGAACTACCCAATCATTTTTTGGAAGATACAAATTATTTTTTGAGATACCATCCAACCCAAACACCAAGGCAGTGCTATTTCTCCTGCTCCTTGCAAATGTTGCATCATCCCAGAAATGATGCCCTCTGAGCTGTTTTTCCCCGTTTTCCAGTGTCTGCACATCCCCTCAACAGACCAAGTTCCTAGAAATTACCCTGGCATTCCTTTTTCTTCTCTTTTCTGGCACATAGGTATCATGAAATAGACCCCAGCTGAACGGGGCTGAAGAAGGACTGGCTTTCAGCTCACTCATCCTTGGTGCTCTGCTCAACTACACCGCTCAAAAAATGCTCAGAATACAAAGACAGAAACAGCACCAGGTCGGCTCCTCTTTGGGGTTCACTTGGAATCCTCTCCCCAAAATGACACCAGGGGACCAGGAATAGGAAAGCTTTAAGGATTTGCTCTGTTTTGTGATTGTATGATCTGTCAGAAGAAACATCAATTTTTTCTGTGTTATTTCAGACTCAAAATGAGGAACTACTCTTAAAATAGAACACCTGCCTGAGTTACATGTAGACACAAGAGTAACTCATTGTACCTAACCCAGCTTTTAGTCCTTTAGAACTCGTGTCTGTGCAAACACATACATACATAGGGCATATCTGTTCTACCTGTTCTTTTTTTTCCCCTAAATTCCAACAATTCAGTGGAGGCCAAAGGCAGTGTAGAGAGAGTTCAAGTTAATCCAACCTGTTGACAGCTTGCATGCAACCCAGTGTCTTTTGCAAGTGTTTTTAGGCAGCCACAACATATTCTGCCTCAGATGTCTCAATTTGCCACTTGCTTGAGAAGAGTGAGTACCTGGCATACAGGAAGGTCTTGGCAAATACAAGGTATTATTATTTGTATTAATCCCATTCCCATCTATCTGTCCTGCTGCTCACGTCTCATGCCCAGATGCCTTGGTTTCTCCAGGCCTGGGGCTTTTCAATGCTGGCTGGGAAGAGCTGAGTTAGGGTTAGCACAGAGGTGCTGCCATTCAATCTTCCAGCTCTGTTTTACAGACCAGGCTCCCTGTCTGTGTCTGGAAAGAAAGGGAAAAGAGTTCTGGAGGCAGAAAGAGTTTCAAAGTCAATGTTCTAGACTCTGTCTGTTGTCTTTGACATGCCCTTTGCAGGTACAGAATGACCAAAGACTTACGTGGCAAAAATGATTCATTTTTGAATCATTTGCCTTTCTCAAGGTGAACTAGAGTCTCTTCTCTGGGATGAGAGATACCCAGTAAAACACCTTTAACTTCTGTTCCCCTCTCCCTGCTGCATGAGGTTACTCGGGGATGGCAGGGCTTGGGGTTGGCACTGTTGATGCAGGGGAAGTGTCATGTGTGAAACGTGTGACTGGGGCTTTGTGCCTCAGAATACGTCCCTGAAGGGTAGGGCGGTGCTGGGATTCAAAACCAGGCTCCATAAAACAAATGGCTGCAAATGGCCTTTCCCCTGTCTTACAATGCAGTAATTCATAAAACCCTCCAAGGGAATTTTTATGACTTTACGTTAATGTTCATTTAGGAAAGAAGTGAAAAGGGCATTGTCAAGATTTTTTAAAAAAATCATATAAAAGGATCCTCACTTGGGTTAACAGTGATACCTTAGCACACAAACAGTGCACGGATACACCATAAAAACTGTTCTAAGATACATTTTTTTCAGCGTTTTATATGACCTCTTTTTTCTCTGCACTTTACTACTAATGCTAAAAAAAGTAGACTGGGTAATTAAATTTTCTCTTAATTTTTTATCTTAATTCAATAAATATTAATCAAGAATTTATAATCTGCCAAATGCTATGTTAAGGGTCTGGTGACAAAGAATGCGATTCTCAGGTTCAAGAAGTTCAGAATTTGTAAATTCATTAAAGACAAAACAACTAAAAGTCCTAATTATGTATGTGCACACATAATCATTTATGATCTTAATATGTTCTGACTTTAACGTGATTCAAGCGTTCTGTGGCCAGCTTGCTAATTAAAAGAAAACAGGAATGAGCTATACTAATGCGTGACGAATCCTTCTCTGCACTGCAGGTAGGAAGGACTTAGGAGAACCTTAAAAGTCAGAGTAAGGGGTCTGGTGTAGCAATGAGGATGTCACTTCATGTACTTTGCATCCCATATTGAAGTCTCTGGACTCAGATCTTGGCTCTGCTTGTGACTCTACCTTCTTGCTAATGTGCACCCTGGGAGGCTTGCAGAAGTGGGAGATGTGGACTGACTTCCAGGCTCAACTCTGACTACTGTAAGCATTTGGGAAGTCAACTGGCAGATGGATTACTACTCTCTTTCTTTCTTTTTTTTTTTTTTTAAGATTTATTATTATTGGAAAGCCGGATATACAGAGAGGAGGAGAGACAGAGAGGAAGATCTTCCATCCGATGATTCACTCCCCAAGTGAGCCGCAACGGGCCGGTGCGCACCGATCCGATGCCGGGAACCTAAACCTCTTCCAGGTCTCCCACGCGGGTGCAGGGTCCCAAAGCTTTGGGCTGTCCTCTCCTGCTTTCCCAGGCCACAAGCAGGGAGCTGGATGTGAAGTGGAGCTGCTGGGATTAGAACCGGCGCCCATATGGGATCCCGGGGATTTCAAGGCGAGGACTTTAGCCACTAGGCCACGCCGCCGGGCCCTACTACTCTCTTTCAAACAAATCAAAACCATTTTTTTCAAAAGATCTACTTATTTATCTCTAAGTAAGAATTACAGCGATAAATGGAAAGGAATGAAGAGAGAGACAGAGAGAGGAGATCTTTTGATGGCTGGTTCCCTTCCTAAATGGCTGCAATAGCCAGGGATGGATCATACTGAAGCCAAAGGCCAGGAGCTTCATTCCGGTCTCCCATGTGGTTGCAGGAGTTCAGAGACTTGGGCCATCTTCTGTTGCTTTCGCAGGTGTATTAACAGGGAGCTGGATTGGAAGTGGAGCAATCTGGGATTCAAATTAGCACCCATATGTACTCCAGCTTAACCATAACTAGCTATTCTACAATGCTGGCCACAATAATTTTCTTCAAACAAGAAACTATGCTCTCAAAGTGAAAGAAAGGCAAGGATGATACTGTAGTGTCATCATAGTTACAGGTACATAAAAAGGGTTTAAGTGCATTGATTGATTAAGAATAATAGAGGAAGGGGAACAACTTCCAAATGGTGTTTGTGTGTATGTTTTCTGTAAGAAGAAATAGTTTTAATTTGATTGGCAGAGAAAGAGACACAGAATGAGCTCCCTTCCATTAGTTCACCTCCAAAATGTTTACAATGGTCAAAGATGACCCAGACCAAAGCTTGAAGGTGGAAACTCAATCCAAGTTTTTCAACATGGTTGACAGGGACCCAACTACCTAAGCCATCACCTGCTTCCTCTCACAGTCCTTACTATAAGAAATCAGGACCTCAAACTGGGCTTCGAATCTATGCGCTCGAGCAGGTGATGCAGGATTCTTAGCTGGCATCTTAACTGCTAGTCCAAACGCCCACTCCTTGGGTGGCAGTTTTTCAGAAGGCTCCTAAAGGCAAGACAAGGAGTCACTAGTCATTCATGATGGATGGATGAATTCTCATCCCGAGTAGCTGATGCTATCCTCAACAGGAAACACATCTGTCAAGTCAGGTACCCAAATAGGAGGCCTCCCTGTTCAGAGAGCTACTCCATTGATATGACGCCAGAATGAAGACTCTAACAGAAGCGTATATAGAAGCCCAGCCATGGATGTTTTAAGGGGGTTGGAATTATGAGCACTCTTTTTTTTTGTCCCTCTGTACTTCATTCCTTGATGTTGAACACATCCCACTTTCATAATAGAAAAGCAATACATGTTATTTTTCTAAAAGATAATGAAGCAAAAGAAAATAAAAAGGAAAAAAATAATACCATGAGTTTTAACAGCACAGTCTAAGGGCCTAACAGCATCTTTCAAGCAACAGGCTTCCTATTCACGCTCTCCTCTCTGCTGACATGGCCAGCCACTGCAATTCCTTCAGCAGGACCACTGGCATTGCACCTGCTACTACGTCCAGGGTCAGAACTATGCCCCAGAGAGGCTCACTCATGCCGTGAGGCAGAAGCTGCAGGACCCTGAGACCAGCTTGGCTGCCCTTGGCCAAGCAAGGAGCAGCAGGGTAAAAAGATAAAATTCTTCCTTGTGGTAACCCCACACCTTTGGCACATGGGAAGCAAGAATGCTTATCTTTTGCTGTTTTATTGTTCCAGAGATTGTGTAAACTTGAGCAGTTCCAGTATATACCAAGCTGGGAGGCCTAACATCAAATCATCTCACAATCACAAAACTCTTCCAAGTCCTTAAAATACACTAATGGGCTGAGGTTTAATCTATATTCTTATCCAGCTTTGCACAAACCTATAAATAGGCTCATCTCAGGGGTTATTGCTGTTATAAATTAATTAGGAAAATGTCAACCACATCAGGTACGTGCCAGTGGAGTAATGGGAGGGCACTGACCTACTGAGCAGAGGACGATCCTGAAAATGCCCTCTGTGTAAAGTTCCCAGCCTCTGGACAGCTTCCTTCGGCTTCCAGAGAGTTTCACCTTGAGGGAGACACTCTGAGTGACTCCCCTGCTGAGCAGTGGCCGCTGGCTGGAACACTGCCTGCTCAAGGCATTTCTGTGCCCTACCTGTGTGCCTTCCTCTTCAGAGGACCTTTCACTTCTTTCTCTTCATTGAGAACAGAAACCAAGTTTGGCAAGTCTGCAAAGACGGGCATCTTTGTGTTTTTCTACACTGTGCTAGCACTTCTCACTGAGCACACTACTGGTGGCTGAAATACATGGTGGGGAAAAGAAGAGAGAATTCACTGTTGACTTACTGCCTACTGATATGCCATGGTTGTTCCTATGATGCGTGCAGCTGGCCTGGAACTGTCCAGGGCTGTCAGGGGAGTCAAAATAAACTGTATATTTAGATAGAAATGTCTTTCTACAGGATAAAGTAGCTGGATTTGATCCAAACGAACATATTCTTGCAGACTCAGAGGAGGCTGGATAAAGGCCTGGTATGCTCATTGCAAAGACAGGGAGTTTCAGCATTCAATCCTCTTATGGAATAGTTCTGGACTTGAAGGCAAGTGTAAGTCCCATGGACTGGGAAGAAATATAACACAGCACTCACCACCACCATGGATTATTGAATATTATCGGGCATTGGCTTTCTACCCATGTACTTAATTAACAACTTTTTGAGATAGGTATTATCTTGTTCTCTTGACCAAATAAGCTCTGAGAGGTTAACAAACTGCTAAAGATTAAAGCTGACCATGCTTGTAAGTGGTACGCTCAAAATTTGAATGTGAATCTGTTGAACATTCTTAACCCCCAAATACTTTAATTTTCAGGTATCAGAATATTTTGTATTTAATATTTTTGGATTGAGAAATGTTCAACCAATAAAAATCATGCAAGCATTCCAAAATTATTCCAACATTTATAGCCCACTTGTAACTTGTAGTGTTAAGCACTTGGTTAAGGAGTACTCAACCTGTATAAGCAAATTTTTTTTAAAAAAGACCTATTTATTTCAAAAAGCTAAAGAGAAACACGGAGAGACACAGAGACAATGAGGTCTTCTACCCACCCAGATGGCCATACTGGCCAAGGCTGGGTCAAGCTGGGGCCAGGCTTAGGCTAGGACTGAAGCTAGGAGTCAGGAATTTCACCCTGTTCTCATACTTGAGTGTCAGGAACTAAAATACTTGAAAATACTTGGGCCTCCTTCTGCTTTTCCCAGACCATCCGCGGGCAGCTGGATTGGGAGTGCGACAGCCAGGAAACAAACTGGCATCTGTGTTGGATGCTGGCATTACAGGTGGCATGGTTTTACCTTCTATGCCACAATGTCAGCACCAAGGGATAAGTTCTTAACCACTCTAATATAGGGGGATATACTGGAGTCTAACGCCATTTAATCCAGAATAGAACATGCTCTCTCAAAACCTACACTGTGTTTATGCCATTATAACAAACTACTGTCATGGTAAGTCTAATACACTTCTGTGTTGGGTGTCTAATACACTTTTGTGTTGGGTGTCTAACACACTTCTGTGCAGGTGTCTTTGGATAACTCCTTTGGATGACACCAAGGTGTCACCTCTGCTGAAAACACTGTTTCCAATCTTGTGTAATGCAGCAAGCAATACAATTAACCTTAATATATCTGCCTTTCGACTCCCAGTTCCCCATACCCACTGCCTTGGAAGAGTCACGGAGTTACACTGGAGAACCAAGACTAAGATTGCCTAGAGCTAATGACTACAAAGTTGCTATGGGATGGGCAAAAACACATACAATCCCCCAACAATTCCACAAAACATCTGGACGACCACACATTTATCCTTTTTTTCAACCCTCTATGGAACCACATTATCAGTTGGCTTCTCATGTGACTCTATCTTATCCTCACTCAGATGATAAAGGCCTTGAAGCAGGCATCTCAGTTACACTGCCTAGGCCTCTTTGTGCACTCAGCACAGTACCACTAAGTAACAGCAGATTTCTTTTCCAGTGGACTTAGTTATCATCAAGCACCACTGTGCATGAGGCACCGGGAGAAGCATGAATAGAGTATATGGATGGTTGAGGGCCGTGGTGGAAGTGATTGGCGTGGAAGACGTGGTCCCAGATATTAAGGTCCTTAAACAGAGCTAGAAACACTGGAGTGAAAAGCACTGACTTGAAACAAACCCGTTCAACAATGTGAGTGGGGAAAGAAAGGTACATGTGTGGAAAATGCTATGATTTAATGCAGAGGGAGAGACACTTCTGGCTGGGGAGGGCCTTCCAAAGAAAAGAACCTGGGCTGGGTATGGAGCATGGCAAAGGCTGGGGTTCCCGTCACTGAAAAACACTGATTCACCTGGCTTCCCTCCTCCGCACCTGCAGAGTTCTGGTAAGAGACAGTCAGGGTCTCTGCCTGCCTAAAGGAAGTCTCTGGGAATACGCTGCCTGGCCATGGGGCAGGGGGTGTGCACAGGAGGCTTTCTGCCCAGCAGACTGGCAGGTGTCCAGCAGGTCAGCATCTAGGCAGACACTCTAGGGGCTCCGGCCTGCCATTCACATCTTCAGAAAGAGAACAACAAACAAAGAAAACAGCAGATATAAACACCACTGCCCTGGAGGGTAACCCGATGCTAGCAAGGTTATGGGTTCTATTGCAGTAGACATGCAGATGGGCCCCCAGAGCTCCCCAAAGGAGTATGAGCCAGACCCAAACTAAGGGAAAGGAAAACATCCCGTTTCCTGATCAACAGCTTCCGTCATAAAGCACTTTAGGGCCTGTTTCCTGGTTCCTCACAGTGGGTCCTAATTAAATGAGTTTTCCTGCAGGGGCCCTTGCATCTCTGGGGATGTCTAAGACTGAGAGGAAATATAACCAAAGGCTATAAAATCATGATTGTGAACAAGGGCTCTAGCTAGACTGCCCACCCTGAACGACGTTTCCCCTAAACATAACAAATAAATGAGGGAAACGTGAAAGGAGTTTTATAAGTCTCCACGGATGGTTGTACTTGCATATTCTTTATCTCAAAGGGTAAGAAGGAGGTGGGTGTTTGGCCCAGGAGTTAAGATGCCACTCACATCCAATTCTAAAGCTCTTCTACCTTCCTGATAGCTTGCAACCGGGATGCAACACCAATGGGTCAAGGTTTTCGGCCCCTTACCCACGTTGCGGTTCACGAGTGAGTGATGGGCTCCAGGCTTTGTTTTGGCCTTGGCCAATCCAGGCTGTTGTGTGGGTAACTGGAGAATGGATCAGTGGATGGAAGATCATACTGTCTCTGGGTTTCTGCCTTTCAAATAACTAAAATTAAGGGGGCGGGGCAAGAAACTTTCTTAAAAGGATAGGCAGATATTGCCAAAACAAACAACAACAACAAACAAAACAAAGTAAAAAGTGTAACTGCTTAAAAAATCTTCCAAAGTCAGGCTTTGAACAGAAGTGGGCTCCGCCATGATGGTTCTCAGACAAAGAGAGAGGGAACTGCTGCTTAGAGCCCCGGGGGTCGGCCTTAAAGACCTTCTACCCTGCCTGGGGGCCTCCCAGAGGCTGGGCTGGTAAGTGATAAGGGCTGTGAGGACACAGGCCCAGAGCACAGGTGGGAGAGGCAAGCCCCAGGGGGCAATGCAATGAAAGCAGGTAAACTTTATCTTGTGAGTCAGATTACCTAATTACATGGTGCCCTCAGTGAGAATTCTTTGGCCCCCAGCCCTTAGATCAGTCTTATTTAAATGCTCTAGCCTGTTCTCTAGCGCACTATTTTGTAATTAAAGGAGCTTTTGATGCCAGAGTGCGCAGGGGCCTGGAACATCCCCTGAAGCCAGTCTAGTCAGTGGCAGATGACTCCTGGGGGATCTTCAGGGCCAAGGTGAATCTGAGGGCACAAGAGCTGGGGGCTGCACAGAGCGGAGCAGGCTTTTCAGCCAGTGGCAGGTCTCCCTTCACTGCCGTGCTTGGAGGAGCGGGGATGTTATCCAGCGAGCTAGAAGATTTCCTTGAAATTGGGATCCAGTGATACAAGGTCCAGGTCTTGGAAAAGTACGACTGTGCCTAAGACCGTGAGGCCAAGTCAGTGCATGGGCTAGATGAGTGCGTGGCCCAGCACTGTTCTATGTTTTGTGACCGGAATAGTGAGGAAATCCTTGCCTAAAAGGAAGCACCGGAGGGATGTCCAGCCTGAGGGAGCAAGCAAGCCAGCAAACACGCATGCTCTGGGCACTGCAAACTCTCCAGGCTCTAGGGAGGAGAGGGAAGGGGGAGCCCGCACAGGCCCTGTGGCCCGTCTGGGAAAGGCGTTCAGGAGCCAAGCCTCCTTGCAGAAGACAGTGCTGTTCACATTCTTCCGCGAGCCAGGATTGTGCCATTTCATTGAAAGCAGGATGAAACATTCCCTCACCAGGATGCCCTTGGTTTGGGGGCTCTTACAGCAAGCATCATGCTGAAACGGGCACACTGACCAACTCACGGAGTCGACAGAAACTGAGAACACCAGGATTCTGCAGTGACCTGGTGAAGAATGGCTGCTCGGAAACAGAAGAGGGATTTGCTAACTATGCAGGTTTGTTGCCAGGCCATTATGGCTTATTTAAAACAGGCGAACGTTTACTCTGGTTACATGCTGAAATTCATAAAACTTTTGAACATGCGATGTTAGTCTTTTAAAATTGGAATGTGTGTGTACAGTACATTTTAAAGGCTTTCAAATATTAAGCATTTCACACAAGCTGTGAGCAACGCTGGGCTCCCCTCCCCCAGCCTTCCCGTCTTCCCCATTTCAGCTTCAAATGTTATTCAGGGATAATGAAAAACAGAGAAGTCTATGCCTGAATAACTAGGTTGTCTAACTGCATTACAGTAAAACGAAAGATCAGACTGTGATTGGAAAGAGCCAACTTAACAGCTACAGAGCCGCGGGAAGGACATACATCTTGTAACCAACCAAGTTCACTGACGTAGCCCCCTTGATACCCGATTCGGTGCCACAGCTCTGGTGAGAGAAATTCAATTTCTCTCCACTGAGCTCCACAAGGATGGTATTCAACTGGAGGGGTTAAACTTAACATGAAACAAGGATCTGAGCCACTTTCTGTGACGTCTAATCCAATCAGAGATGACAGAGTGGTAAGAACAGGAGCTGGCCAGGCCTCAGAAACTAATGTTTTTCTGCAGAGATGCCTGTTTCTACTTACAGACACACTGCCCAAAAAAATGCAGACCAGTGTGTTGAAATCTTGATTATGGATGGCCGGTTTCCCAAATCCTTTTAAACAAAGCTTCCCTCATTGTAGTTCCAGCTTTCTAACCTTCATTAGTGAATACATTTTAATGGCTGGTAATTGTTTTAGAGCATGTTTCAGGGTACTTACACACAAGCTTTGCGTCCATAAATCACTCACACATATGAATATGCTGATTCTCCACGTCCAGCAGTTACACCAGCGTGGGACAGTTCCTCTAATGTGTGGCCATGTTTCGAGACTGTAGTTTCAAGAACAAAACTAAACCAACCCCCTCCTAAAAGCAAACCAAATCAAATCAAACAACAAAACCATTGTTGGCTGTTGATGACAAATGCAGTATAACTAATGCCTCTGATTTGGGGTTCTCTTATAAATCAGTCACTTGGTCCACAGCTTGCTCCCAGCAACAGGACTAGGGTATAAAAGCAATAGTAAAGGATTCCAGACCATCTCAGAGCAAAGAACAGCGTGGTAGCAAGCTGATTTTGCTTTTCATTGTTTCAACTGCATTGGGAACTATTTTGGATGGCTTACCTGCAGAGGGTGAGCAAAAGGGGAGGTATAATATATATTACATATATTAAGATTAATATAATATATATTAAAATTTATTTATTTGAAAGTTAGAGTTAGGTAGATAAAGAGAGAGACATAGAGAGTGAGACAGAGACAGAGACAGAGAGAGCGCTTCCATTGGCTAGTTTATTCCCCAAACAGCCATGTAGCCAGGACAGGGCCAGGCTGAAACCATGAGCCAGGAGCTGTATCACATTCTGCTGCTTTCCCAGGCCATTAGCAGGGAGCTGGATTGGAAGTGGAGTAGCTGGGACACAAACTGGGATGCCAGTATTGTAGGCGATGGCATGTAAAGTCATCGCGTACAGTAGTCCCTAACATGTGTTCTAAATTTCAAAAAAAAAAAAATTTCATTTGCATTTGAAACACACACATAGGGTTAGAAAAAACAAAGGCAGAGAAATCTTCCATCTTCCGGTTCAGTTGACAAATGCCGACAAATGCCGATAACTGCTGGGGTTGAGCAGCTAGAAACCAGGAGCCCGGGACTTGATGCCTATCTCGTGCGAGGGAGGCAGCGACCCACATACTTGAGCCATTACCTGCCACTTCCCCAAGGTGTGCCATAGCAAGAAGCCAGACCAGAAGCAGAGGAGACAGGACTGAAACGAGGCAGATTCATACGGGGTGCCAATCTCCGGTGAGTGACTTAGCTGCTACATCACATGCCCTGTGGGGCTGAGGGTAAGGGGCGTACTTCTAGATGTCAGACCACAGTATCCAGGTGAGTATCTGCACAGGTGCTGTTTCCAGGACTGCCAGCCTCAGCCATACCCCCATCTCTACTGCCCTTCCCTCCCTCCTGCCACCCCAGCCCCACTGGCCTATTTGGGATGGAATGTTGTCCCCCAAGCCTCCACCTCACCCCACATATACCCACCACATTCACATCTCACTTCCTCAGATCTTGGCTTAAATGTCACCTTCTCAGGGCAGCCTCCCCGAACGGCCCTCTTCACTCGATTTCCCTCCCTGACATTTTTTTCCCCTCTATAGAGCACTGCATCTGACATACTAATTAATCTATTAAATTCTCCCTCTTTGATCTATCTCTCCCCACTACTAGCTTCAGGCAGCAGAGTTACATCTCTAGGGCCCTTAAGAATGCCTGAAAGAGGGTAGACACGCACAAAATATGTTAAAAAAAAACCAAGAATAAATCAAAAGTGGGGAAAGCTCAGATACTAATTTTGCAGCATTGGACACAAAACTTTTTAAAAGAAACATATCTCAGAATGTCAATTTTTAAAACAATGGCACACCTGCTCTTTTACCGTTCTCAGTCTCTGCAAAGAAACCAAATCCTTAATTTGATTCCAGCCGTATACCCCCTCGCCAGCCCCTGCGCCACTCTCAATCATTGCTACATGCCTTCTCCCCTCCACCCCCTTTTTTTTTTTCTGAAGAACAGTACTCAGAAAGCCATAAGAGAAACCTGCATGAAAGAATGGCCATGTTTTGTTGATTATAGCCATAAACTCCAGAAACAGAATATCCAACAAGGGACTTACTCAAATACCATTTGAATTGGAACCTCTTTCTTCAAGAATCCTTCTTTCAACAGCCTTTGTGAAGTGAAATAGACATATCCAGCGGGCTGCTGGGTTAATTACAGCTCTGCATAACTCTAACTGTCCCTGGGGGGGCGGGAAGAGCCCGCCTCGCTTCGCCTGTTTAAAGGTGTCACTTGCTTGACTTCCTTCTTGATCTCCTTATATTATTTCCAGCCCACCCTTCTTTCTCCAGGAATGATTCCCTGTAAAGATATTCAGGACCTTCCCAGGCTGAGTATACTGTTGGGGGGTCAGATCCCCATGGCTTCTGCTGCTGACACAGACTACTATACAATGCCGTTTGTTGCTGGCTTGGCTGGAGGGCAAAAGAAACAGGGAAAAGGGGCAAACTAACCCAGATGCTGCCTTTGGGGTTGGAGCCCACGACCACACCTATAACCTTCAGGCTTCTCTGTCTCTGCCCTTCTTCTCCAAGGGATGCTCTCCGCCACCCCTCTCCGCCCTTCCCATTTCTGGCCTCTGCACGGTGTCTGCTCACGGACTTCAGTCTCCATGCAAGCTGCCCTAAGCCTGCCCAGCCTCAGTTTCCACACTCAGTGGTTAGCCAGACACTGGGCTGGCCTTGTCTCTGTTTAGACACAGCACTGGTTCTAATCAGTCTATTTTATAAGCATAACAGAAATCTGTGGCAGCACAAATCACTGACACCAAATTTAACCCCTTCCGCGGCGCAGGCGTCCAAACATCTGAACCCACCGATCATCCTGACCAAGGGGCTTTCTACAAACTAGACAGTGCTACTTCCTGCTGCGCCATCTCCTGGCTCTGAATTTCCACAGCTCAGTGTGGAAGGCCAGATGCTCTGACGTTGCTCTTCCTCTGCTGGAAACCACCAGCAGGGGAAGAGGCTGAGGTCAGAGGGAAACTTTTCCAACCACTGGTTATTTTACCCGACTACTTGCAGACTTCAGAGATCAGGCTGGGTGGAGGGTGGGGACTGGATCCATTTGCTCTTGGCTATTCTAAATGCCATACAGAACAGCATTTAATATTGTTAGTTTTCTTCTCAAGCACATATCAGAGTTGCTAGGATTAGAAAGAATCTTCAGGTTTAGGTCCTGGCTACTCCACTTCTGATCCAGTTCCCTGCTTGTGGTTTGGGAAAGCATGGGGGATGGCCCAGGTCTTCAGGCCTCTGCACCCATGTGGGTGATCCAGAAGACCCTGGCTCTTGGCTTTGGATTGGCTCAACTCTGGCTGTTGTTGCCATTTGTAGAAATGGACCAGAGGATGGAAGATCTTTCTGTCTCTTTCTCTCTATAAATCTTTCCTTAAAATAAAAATAAATAAAACTTTTTAAAAAATCGACCAGGTCATTTTTCATCTAACAGTGTGTCTCATGCTGCACTTGAAAAGCCAGTCCATTACGTAGCCCTATACTGCCTTCCAGTTGATTCTCTGAAAATATGAATGTGATCTTATTACTTACATGGGTGAAAACCCAGGAATGCCTTCCCTTCTCCCTCCAAACACTGAAATCCCTGCCATGGGAATGGCCATTTGGTGTAGCAGTTGAGCCACTGCTCAGGAGGCCCACATCCCAGATCAAAGTACCTGGGTTCGAGTCCTGGCTCTACTTCCACTTCCAGCTTTCTGCTAATACAGATCCCTGGGAGTCAGCAGGTGATGGCTCAAATATTTGGGTCCTTGCCAACCTGTGGCTAACTGGATTGGAGTCTGGCCTTCTGGCTTTGGCATGGTCCAGCCCTGGTTGTTGTGGACATTTGAGGAAGAAACTATATAGTAGATCTTCATCTCCCTTTCAGATTAAAATGTATGAAGTCTCTACCATGGCCTATGAGAAATATTCACACGCTAGGTGGCGGCCACTACTCAGCCTTATCACCTCTCAAGGGTTTGCTTCCACTGACATCTGGCTATCCTGGCTTCTGTAGATGCTGGACATGTTTCTGCCTCAGAGCCTTGCACCCCTGCTGTCCCCCAGCAATGTGCTTTCCTCGAGGTTTGGGGGTGACTCTGAGTCTGTTCAGAGGTCCCGTCCTTACAGAAGTCGTCCCTAGCCAATCTGTTTCTTCGGGCTCCCAAGTCTTCTCCATGTGCAGCTGGTCTGGGACCCCGCCTTGTATCTCCCACTCACTGGCCTGTGCTAAAGAACACTTTAATCTCTCGAAAAATATAGACTGGTGCTGCTTCCCTGTAGTCTCCCACCCCTTCTCCAATATCTCTGCAAAAATGTCAAAGATTTCAACTGCCAGGTCTTGGTATTTGGAGGAGCTAACTTGTCCGGGTCTGGAAACTTGAACTCCTTGCAATCTTCCAGGTAATCTCTTTAACAAGCTTGAATCTAAGCTCTGTTTCAGCCAAGAGAATTCTACACTGCTCCATCTAAAGGGCAGTTTCTGGACAGGGAGCATGGTGACACAGCTGGAGGTGAATGGCTCTACTTTCTCTGGGCTGCCCATCAACAGATCAGCAGTAGAACCCAAGGTGGGGCCTCCTTCTTTTTCTTGGTCTTCATCAGGACATCTCAAACTGAAACAAAAGAGAGCTTCAAATTTTGCTTATTTTAGGGGATCTGTGTAGGTTTCAATCAATGCAAACATGACTCTGAAAGCTCGGCTACTGTTGAAGTACATTCTGGTTCACATGAATTACTTCCACATCTCCCTCATGGTTGTTCGCCTCATCAGCCAATGCTTGTTGAATCAAAACAATGGAGCAAGACTTCTGAAGTCTCCTGAGATCACTCCTCTTTTAGCCTCAAGTTGCAAATTTTTATCTTCTATGGCACATGTCAGATGTGGACTAATTTTTTTTTAAAGCAATGTATAAATTTTTGAAAGGTAGAGACCCGGAGAGAAGGAAGGGTGTGTTGGAGAGAGCAGTGTCCCTTCCTCTGGGTCACTTCCCAATGTCCAGAATGGCTGGGCCAAGCTGAGATGAGAACCCTATTCAGGTCCCTCACACAGGTGGCTGGGAGCCTGTCACTCGAGCCATTAATGGTACCTCCCAGGCTCTGCATCAGGAAGAAGTGGGAGTTGATTGTGAATCCAGGATTCTGATATGCAGAGTGTCCCAAGCAGTGTCTTCAATGCTGTACCTCACTGTTATGACCAGAGTTGATGCACTGGCTTTCTTCCAGTGGCATTTCACCAAGCCATTCTTAAGCTGGGGCTTGGGGGTAGTGGGCAAAATTAGATTTCATTTTTTTCACGTTAGGAGACATAGAACCTGTAGTGTACTTTCAGGGCCTACCAGAAGTTGTGCCTTTGGACAACAGCCACAGAGGTTGAGGACGACCTCAAGTTTCAGAGCCAGACTAGCTCATCTACTTAACAGGAGGATGTTCTGGTCATTTATGAAGTCCCACTAGGGTGCAGCTTCCTCCCACGTAAAATGGGAGTACTAAAAGCACCTACCATTTACAGGTAGGAATTACATGAAATGCTAGTTAAAACACCTAATTCAATAACAAAAAACAAAAATATCAAAACCCATAGGCAGTTGTCTTAAGTGTTAACCATGAGAGCTTTGCGTACATCTCATACGACATCGCCTAACATCGCCAGTGCACCACGCTTTTCCCACTGGATGGGCCCCATTTCATCCTCAGTGTACCTCCTCCAGCCTCAGATCTGTATGAAGGAACAGATGGAGGCTTTGCCCAGTGTGAAGAAACTTCAACATGCGGGCAAGTGTGCTTTTTAAGAAAAAGAATATAAAGTTAGGACAATACAATTAGGAAGGGGGTCTTGGCACATGAGGATGCTTGAGGTTCCTAAGCGCTTAGGGTCCTGGTGAATCCAGGTCCTGCGGCAGCCCTTGCACAGCACGGGGCAGCAGTGAGAGGACAGGGCTGGGGGAGGCAGAGCTTCACCTCAGTCACACCAGGCTCTGCTTTCCTTGTCTGTGCAGTAAAGCTAATAACATCTTATTTAGCTCTTACAGCTCACTTAAGAAGTATATAATTGTTTTACATTCTCTTCCATCCACTGCCAAATATTGCTTATTTGATCTCCAAGATGAATGCAATCCCCTTCCTTCCCACAACCCCCACATTCCCATCTCTCACCTGGACAAGAGTCTCCTAATTGCTGGCATCCACCACGGCCTCCCACAGTCCATCCTCAACAAGCTGCCAGAGCCATCATTTTCAATGACAAATCTGAGCCTGCCTTTTCTTGCTTTCTATGCTCCTATGACTTCCAATTAAAAATAAAAACCTGTATATTCACTGCTCCACAACACATACATGCCAACAGTCATTTATTACTTAATGTCTCTCACACTAATTTAAAAAAATGAATCTATTGTATTTGACAGATATTTTAAAACTGTGCTACATGTTATTCACACGTGCATGGATAAAATGGCTCACAAACATTAACCCTACATTTTTCCACAAAGGAACCCTTCATCACTGCAGAAGAGACCCAGAGTCTCCGGGTCTGTATCCCTGGAGCCTAATTCATCTTCTGCCATAGGCTCCAGGAGGCAGACGTCAATGGAGAGAACAAATGAATGCACAAAGCAGCTTTTTGCAGGGGAGAGGGTAAAATACATGTTTACAGGGTTCTGAGCATGCTTGGATTGATAGGCAATGCTGCAATTACTCTGTAACGAACATCATTATCTAATATTAATCATTAAGCACCCAAATGTCCCCTTTCCATGACACAGAATATCTTCGTTATCAGCCTGTTTCTTGGCTTATTAAGCAGTCTTTCCTCCTCCTCAACATGAAGCACTTCTGTTGGAAGGGGAAGGGAGCCTGCAGGGGACACAACCCAGTCTTCCTAAATGTACAACTCGTGTTCAGTTGCTGGTTAAGGGTAAAAGTCTAGTGCCAGTGAGGAACTACAGACTCCATTAAAAAAATCAGGCCTCATGCGGTAGCCTAGTGGTTAAAGTCCTTGCCTTGTACACACCAGCATCCCATACGGGCACCGGTTCCTATCCCGGTGGCCCCTCTTCCCATCCAGCTCCCTGCTTGTGGCCTGGGAAAGCAGTTGAGGATGGCCCAAAGCTTTGGGACCCTGCACCCACATGGGAGACCCAGAAGAAGCTCCTAGTTCCTGGCTTCGGATCGGCTCAGCTCCAACTATTGTGGCCACTTGGAGAGTGAACCATAGGATGAAAGATCTTCCTCTCCGTTTCTTCTCTTCTCTGTATATCTGCCTTTCCAGTAAAAATAAATAAATCTTCCAAAACAAACAAACAAAAATTAACAGCACCAAGTCAGCTGCTCCAGCCCCTTAGCAGGGCCAGATATGCGTTCCATCCACTGTCTTTTATCTACTTCTTTAGACTCCCAGTCCCAAATACACCTCCAGGGACTCTGTGTCTCCACCCTGCCTACCCTGAGATAGCCAGGGGCAGTCTCCTGCAGAGGGGGCAGCTGTCTCTGTTTTATGCTCTGTGTGGTCACTGTGCTAATCTTGGTCTCTTTCTGGATGAATGCAGCAGCCATTACAATTTGTGAGGATGTGAGGGCTGCGTGCCCTTTCCATCCGGTCCCTCTAGTTTTTTCTTCCTCATGGTCATGAAGCCAATGTCTCCATGGTCATGAAGCCAATGGCAATCACTAGCAAATTACCCCAGGTTACTATCAGCCCCGTGACTCAAAGTCGCCAGATGATGAACAACCTAAGGAAGTGAAAAAGGAAACACTTGAGGATGTTTTCCTCTCCCCGCCATGCCTCAAGCTGCTGGCCAGTGCAAAGGGATTTAATATACCCTGTTGCCTGTCCCAGACTCCACTGTGCTCATAGGACCTAATTTCTCACTGAGAAATGAGAGTCTCTGTCCCTCCTGCAAGGTGGCAGGCAGCTGTCCTGAAGAGGGACACCTTGGAGACAGTCCTTCCTGTCACCGGAAGTTCTACGGCTGGCTTCCTCTTGGATGTTCCAGGAGAACATCCCTGGAGAGTTAGGCTTCCTGTTGCCTTCTCCCTCATGGTCCGAGGACCGCAGGGAGGAGGGGGGAAGAACCTGCTTGAAGAGGATGTCATTCACTAACGTCACCCATGGGCTGGATGGGACACTCTCTTGATGGGATTTTTCTGTTTGACTCCTACTCTAGCTCTATTTTGGACCAACGGGAAGTAGGCGGAGCTGAGAAAGCCACAGGACAAGAAGAGGCCAGAGGGAGAAAGAGGTGGTTAGAAGCATCCCAAAGAGCTTCGACCCCACATGCGGAAGGAGATGCTGGTTGAGCGTTCCTCTCCCCAGTGGGAAACAGCCTGTAGACAATAGGAAAGCCTCAGACAAACTTCACACCCCATGCCCTCTGCCTTCCAAGACCTCAACATTGTGTTAACCTAGACCAGCCCTATCTTCCAGCTACCCAGGAGCTCACTTCTTTTTCATGCCACTGTGTTTAGCCCCATCCAGCCTTCCTAGAGCACCTTGCTCTGACATCTTCCAGGAAGAACTCATCCTCTCATCCCTAATCAATGTCTCTTTTATTCCATGGCCCTCTATCTTTGAATCAAGGCAACTCCAGGCTCCTGGTTTTGACCAGGCTCAGTCCCGGCCATTGCAGCCACTAGCAGAGTGAGCCAGCACATGAATGATTCTCTCTCTCTGTGTGTTACTTTCTTTCAAATAGATACATAAATAAATCTTTTGTAAAATGATATCTACATCCTCATATTATTGTAGAGATTAAGGGAGTTGATTTACATGGAGTATTTAAAGGTTTACATTGAGTATGGAATAAATACCCTTTCTCCCAAAGCTAATCACACATTCTAGCACTTGACTGCATGTTGCTGTGCATAACTCTGAAATGCATTCATAAATACCTCCTCTGTTCTGTCAAGCAGACCTGAATATCTGTGTCAAATACCCCAAAGCTGTGCAGGTAGAGCGATCCAGAGAGTTGCAAAGGAGCAGGGACACCGTCCATCTACTGTGTGTTGGACAGTGCACTCAATGGTGCAGGAACAAGAAGACGGCGGCTTGGAGAAGCTTTCTCAGGGGTCCTGGGGAAGATATGAGGAGGCATATACTTCCTAAGTTAACTGGCCTCCCATTCCCGTGCCTGGCCCAAATCCTCCGGGACGAAGCTGGTGGCATGCTTGCATCTGTACTGAGCACAGCCACCGATTTGTTGAACATTGTGTTTTGATTAAAAATTAATAGCTGCTTTTGACCCACATGGATTAATTTCACTTTCTCTAAGTATCCCCTTAATTGACAAACTACCATTAGGTGGAAGAACCAATTACACAGAGCAAACTACTCCCTCCGCTGGCCTTGGTCCTCCTCCTCCCTCTCTTATGTTGTCTTGCCAGAGAGTTTTAATAGACTATTTCCATACCAGCACAATGAGATTAATTACTTAGCAAACACACAGGAACAAAGGTGGGAGGTGTGCTCCATGTGGGTGCAAAGCCGCAGCTGCTGAGGAACTGTGGATGAAGGCTTGGGATGGGGGAGGGGCAGGAGATCTGCTTCCGGGGCCTCCAAAGGCTGACATGTGTGGTGCTTGTCAGTTAATTGGCACTCCCAAGCTTATCAGCCATCAGAGGCTGCTCAGAGTGCTGCTTTATCGCAGTTTGGCAAGACTCCTTGATAAACTCCCTGGAACATGCTTGGCAAGGTTAGTCTCATAATAAGCTGGACAAAGTCCACTCACGGTGCTTGACAACACGTGCTCTGCTGCCCCACCATAGGGAACCAGAGGGGCACAGAACTGCCTCTCACAATCTGTAGGAATGTTAAAAGGGAAGATGGTCAGAAACACACGGTCCGCGAGGACTCGGCTCGGTCCTCCGCTCGGTGCTGCCCCCAGCTTATCAGAGTTTACCAGCTCAATGTTTCTATCTTCCCCCTCGTCTACCCCAGGAAGGGTACTGAGCAAGGTGATTTTTTTTTTTTAATTGCTCCAGAGCTCCAGGAAATGAGCTCTAACACAGGCGCTTTTTACACCTGATTTGGAGACTTCAGACCTACAGCTTTCCAGAGTGAGTCTGAAAACGACCAAACTTGTCAGTTTAACATTTAGGAGTGAATGGCTATAGAACCAAATGACTGATGATCGATCCTGTTTTCCCCAAGAGAGTTTCCTCTTAACAGCATAGTCCACCAAGGACTATGAGATCAATTGTGTATCTCATAGCCGTGCATGAACACGGCCAGGCACACAGAGGGCAGCACAGGAAATTGCAAAAATCCGGGCCGGCATCGTGCTATGGTACAACGCTGGCTTGAGACACTGGTATACCGTATGAGAGCCAGCTCATGCCTCAGCTGCTCCACTTCTGGTCCAGCTCCCTACAGATGCTCCTGGGAAAAGCAGCAGCAGATGAGACAAAGGTGTAGGGCCCTGCCACCCACTTAGGGGATGCAGATGGACCTGGCTCTTGGCTTTGACCTGGTCCAGCTCTGGCCACTGTGGCCATTTTAGGTGGTGAACCAGCAGATGCAAGATCCTTCTGTCTGTAACTCTGCTTTTTAAATACATAAATGAATAAAGAAATATACGTTTTCAAAAATATGAAGGATTTTTAGAAATTATCTATTAGGTAAATTTTCTTTCCAAATATTTTTCTATTTTTTCATTTATTTTTAAATATTTATTTTATTTTTATTGGAAAGTCAGATATACAGAGAGAAGAAGATACAGAGAGAAAGATCTTCTGTTTGTTGATTCACTCTCCAAGTGGCCAGAATGGCTGGAGCTGAGCCGATCTGAAGCCAGGAACTAGGAGCT
Organism: Ochotona princeps; assembly: GCF_030435755.1. Taxonomy (NCBI): domain Eukaryota; kingdom Metazoa; phylum Chordata; class Mammalia; order Lagomorpha; family Ochotonidae; genus Ochotona; species Ochotona princeps. The sequence continues at coordinate 30,904,377 of NC_080855.1, read as the reverse complement.
TCTTCTGGGTCTCCCATGTGGGTGCAGGGTCCCAAGGCTTTTGGCAGTTCTTGACTGCTTTCCCAGGCCACAAGCAGGGAGCTGGGTGGGAAGAGGGGCCATTGGGATTAAAACCAGTACCCATATGGGATGCCGGTGCGTGCAAAGTGAAGACTTTAACCACTAGGCTACTGTACCAGGCCGTTTCTAAATATTTTATGGTGAAATTTTCCAAACATAGACAAATGTGGAAGAAAGTTTATATATGTTTATATACCCACCAATTAACTTTTCATTACTTATTTTTATATACATATCCCTTCTAGATAATCCATTACTTATTCATCAATTCATCTTTCTAAGTAAAACAAAACAAAACTAACAACAACAACAATACCACCCAACATTTAATAGTTACTTTCTGGAACTCCTGAGAAAGGCCAGTATGAGAAATAGGCATACATCCAGCTATGTGGGCGGATGTGGTGTCTGGTCAGGCCCTTGATGGCCTGACGTTCCCCACTGACTCCACCTTTTCCCAGGTGCCAGGAGGGAGGCCTGGACAGAAGACTGCAGAGCTGCTCACCTGGCCCAGGAAGGCTGCGCCCCCCGCCCTACCACGTCCTTGCAGTGTGTCCTTGGGCCATGCATCTCGCTCTGTGTCAGTTTCCTTAATTGTAAAGACAAGATGATAATTACTCAAAAATAATGCAGAACAGGCTGCACATCCCTAGCACAAGGACGCTTTGGACGTTGGCTATCTCTGTGACTCTCACTGCGGTTCTCAACATGATCATTCCCACAGAGCGAGGGGATGTGGCCTTCATCTGGATGTGGGGGTCAGAGGAAAATGGCAGGAATTCAGGGACCTGGATCATACGGCTGAGCCCACTGTCAATCCTGAGTAACTTGGCTGAGGGATGGCTTCAAGATTAGATGGGAGGGTGAGGGCAAACACATTCTAGAAGCACATTTCTGCAGGGAGTCCAGGTGACGCTATTGCTCCAGGAGCTGCTGAGTGATGATGCCAGCCACTGTGCCCCCTGAGACTGGGGCTTCCTGTCTTCTGCTTTGAGGCCACACAAACTGTTCAGGGTAACTGCTGTGACCCTCACATCACCACCATCATTCTGCTAAACAAAAATCTATCTGCAGGAAAACCCAACCCAACCCAACCTGAATGCCACGAATCGAGTGGACTTTCAAAGCTGTGTAGGGCCTTCTTAGACTTTTCTGGGACCACCTAGCTTAGTGGCCCTTTCCATACCAAAACCAGGGCTCTCCACCTGCAGGCATGTCAACGTCTAGTTTTTGGGAGGGGATACTGGCTAACGATGTGCCAGTATTTTCACAAGTCTGCTCCCATGAAAACACCATGGCGTGTCATACTTTATAAATACAAAACAGAGGTGGAGCAATAAATTAAGCCAGGGGCCACACCTGGACAATGCCAGAGGTGTGATTACAAGGTGGGTCCCTCTTTAGAACCAGGCTGTCCTGGCTCTAGCTGCTGGCCTTCTGTTGCGGTTGGGCCCCTGCCTCAGCACATGAGCCTGTGGCCACCACTTCTTGAAGTACAACAGGGGTTTCTGGGGTGCTATGCAGATTTCTGAGGGGATGGGAGAGGAGGTCTAGCAGGTAGCAGAGGAAAAGGGAACAGGTTTCAAGCTGGGTGACCCTGCTTATAACCCAGTCTTGAGCCTCACTCACTAGGGGCAACATGAAAAACGTGGCCTCCACCTCTCATAGCTGTGGGACGATGCCGTCTTCCACCTGTTAAGTGCCTGGTCCTCAGGGGCTGCTCTGCCTGCACTGGGTTCTCCACCCTTCCTGTGGAGTTTGAGTTGTAATTTTCCTGTCACAAACACTGGACTCATGGTCATGAAGCGATGAGAACATGTTGATGGTTGGCCGGCTTTGCCACAAGGACCATAAGAGCCTCTGCTGGTCAGACCAGCTCTGCTGTCCTAGGCTTCCACTGGGTTTAATGGATGTACAGGGTGGTCTGGCCCATGAACTTAAGGGATGCTCTTGGGTGGATATTCTTATCTCTGGCTCATCACTTAGGAGCTGCAAAGGAGCTAAGGGCACTGCTTTTATTTGCTTCAATTTTGTAGGGAATTAAGCCCAGGTGATTGGGTTGCATACTTTGCAAAATAAACAGTGCCACACTGGAATTTAGACTTGGGTTGCAGCCTGGGAAGTGCCCAAAAGGTAACTGAGAACACTGGTAAAAACACCCTCTCCGAACACAGCCTGGGATTTCTTTTCTTCTCCTTTCCTTTCTCTTCTTTTCTATGCCCTGAGCTGCCTTGCTCCTCCTTTCTCTTTTTCCTTTCCCCTTCCTTCCTCCCTGTCCCCTTCTTTCCAGATTTATTTTACTTGAAAGGCAGGGTAATAGGGAGACAGAGAGCTGTCTTCCACATGCTGTTCCATTTTCCAAATGTCTGCAACGGCAGGGCTGGGCCTGGCTGCCATCGGGAGTGTCTTCCGGGTCTCCAACATGGGTAGCAGGCATTGAAGCACTTGAGCCATCTTTCACTGGTTTTCCAGGCACATCAGCAGGGAGCTGGATCGGAAGTAGAGCAACCAGATTCAAACTGACACTCACATGGTGTGCTAGTGTCATAGATGTTCTAAGAGCTGTTCCACAATGCTGGCCCCAGTCTGCAGCTTTGAGAGAGCTGGGGCTCAGATCCTGGACTACTATAGCTATTTGACTGTACTAGTGACTCGGGTTTGGCACGCCCAGAACTCTACTAACAGGCCAGAAGCTTCAAAGAAACGCACTGGGCTTACACTGGCAGAGCTGAAGTTGCCTCTTTTTAGAAACCAAACACCTTCCATGTCTCCCAAATGCTTGCCACAGAGTCATCCTCACCAGAAGAATGAGCTTCCATTCCATGGATGGGGCAGCAGCATCCTTATCCCACCACAAACTGCGTTATCCAAGGGACAAACCTGCTCCCTCTCTATCCAGCAAGGAAAAAGGAGGAAAAGGCCCTACAAGAACAACTGTGGCTTTCGATACGTTTGCAAACAAAGGCACGAAGCCAGAGTTTATCCTTTCTTTTCTGGTGCTTCCATAGAACCCAGTTCCGGCTCTCCCTCCTCAGAAAGACCACACAACCCCAGTCAGGAAGAGTGTGTGTGTGCGCCATCCCATGTGGCTTGCACCTGGAGAAGCGCAGGCTGGCAGGGGCTGCAGAGAGCTAGGCAGCCATGTGGGCCTTGGCCTTCTCAAGCTACAGGCCTTAAGCCATGGCCTTGAACTCTGTCCCACATCTCCCACGTGGAGACCGAGCACATACGTGCCACTCCTTGGTGGCCTGTGCATCAGGCAGGCAGGTGCACAGCTGACAAGAGCCCCCACCATGAATTCTGGCAAGAAAATACAGCACCCACTAGACAAGGCAATAGCTTTGTTGTGTTTGGGTTTATTCCTAAGATTTGGTACCTGAGTAGAAATTTCTGGAAAAAAAATTTTTTTAAAAGGCAGAGAAATAAATTGGACCTGGAATCATCATCACCAAAGCCCCAGAATTGGGGGTAGAAGAGAGCTCCCCACTTCCTTCACCCTGCAAAACAACTATTTCCTGCTTACAGAGTGGAAAAAGGAGCAATCCACCTGCTAACAAAGCAGGGCCACTTGGCAGCCATCCAGAAATCTGAAGAGAAACCTTGATTTTGAAAACATAATGGACACAGGAGTCAGCTTAAGAAAAGATTTCATCTATCAGCTAACAAGAGGCTGGGGTCATGCAGTAGGTTTTCCTTCATACTTGAGAGACCATGTTAAAAATCTCAGCCATGTCCCAGAAGGGGGGAGGGGCGGGGCACGGCTCAGTGTTCTTAGCATGTTATCGAGGCGGCTGTTTCAAGGAGGCTTATCATTTCTTCTGACATCCTGACAGAAATGTGTAATACAGAAGTTTAGCGGTGTGGGCAGGTTAAATTATACGAGGCAGAGGGAATCATTTCATTGTGAATTGGAGCATTGCTCTGGGCCACTTCAGGCTGAGCAGCCACAGCAGCCCTGGCACTCAGGCCCCTCATCGGCTGCACGAGGCGGGGTGACTCCCGGGAAAAGGGAGGCATTCAGGGTGAGCATCCGCTCGAGGGCTCCTGTTTGCCAAGTAGCATCCCTTGGCTGGCGACTGGGATGCGTCAGGTTTTGCGCTCTGGCTTCTCGAGGCCCCTTCTCACAGGCTCTAAGAATCTAGATTGGGGAAAGCATGGGGATGGCGCGCCCCACGTGGGGCGGGTTGCAGCCACACTCTCCGCTCGCTGCCATCGCCCTGCATCTTGAAGGTAACAAGGCAGTGCTCCACATTAATGGCTCACAAGATTTTGAAGGGCTTTTTAATCACCGGAGAGAGATTAAATTATGTTCAGCAAAATCTGAGGTAGGTGTATGTAACTGCAGCCAAGGTCTTTCTTGAAATCACACACATCCCGATTCACACAGGGCTCACAACCCCATCATGGGTCACAGGGTGACACACCCCGATTCACACAGGGCTCACGACCCCATCATGGGTCACAGGGTGACACACCCCGATTCACACAGGGCTCACGACCCCATCATGGCAGATGCACACACCGGCTCCAGGCCTTCCACACAGCACCAAAGAGTAGATCCACCAAGGCACCCTTCTTGCACTGGGAAGAAGAGTACCCACATTTCTACCATGTTTCAGCTACGTTAGCTTTGGACAAAAGCAATCAGAACTCTGATTTCTTGTGACTTGGCTCCCCAGGCTGAGGTCTGCTGCCTCCCTCCCAGGCAGAGTGCACCCCAAGGAGAAGGTGACCAGCAGCACCGGTGACTGACAGACATTTTTAATAAGGTGGTGGCCACCACACACACTATCTGAGGCATGCCGCACTTCACTGTACTTCATACAACCGTCCATTGGGAGATGAGGTGATCCCCCCTTCCCAGGGACAGCACTGAGACCCGATCACACTGCTGGGAGGCAAAGCTCCAGGCCTGCAAGGGTTGCAGTTATCATGGCATGGCGCAGCCTGGAAGCATGGAAAGCATGGTTGTCTCCTCATCCCCAAGCACCTTGCACTCTCTCACATCCAGTGCGATGTGCACATGTGTGGTGTCTCACACACACACCACGCTTCTGGGGAGGGAGCCTTTGAAAAAAAACTGGGGGTATTAACAAACAGGCCTGACTTAGCACCTTTGGAGGGGCGGGGTCTGAAGGAGAGGGGGACTTCTTGCACGCTGGCTTCAGGCCTCTCTGGCAATCTCCAGTCCAGGGTCAGGCAGTGGGGAATCCCTAAAGGAGAGTGAGGCTGCTGGGGCCCAAGCAAATCACACATCAGGCTCCAGGGCCCACCTGAGTGCACTCAGGTGAAACCAGGTTAAAATTGACCTCCAGGGTGCCTGCAGCTGTGAGGGAGACTGCAGAGGGGTAGCCCCTTCCAGCCACAGCCAGTGTCAGCAGGCAGGTAGGAGCCAGACGGGGCAGGCCTGGCTCTGTGGTCTGAGCCGCTGTGGGTGCATACCTGCCTCTGATGGCTAGAAGGCTTGTCCTGCCCACTCCTGGCTGAGGGATGCACCTGTGACTCTGGCTTGTCCTGCTGCAGGTCCACCAGTGGATTCTGCCCCCTTAAGGTTCCTTCCGCCTTTCCCACATGGTTTGGGACTCTGGCCCATGTTGGTGCCTCTGAACACTTCGCTGTAAGTGGGCATTAATTAACGCGAAAGGACAATAGAGTTCCTCCCAAATTACACAAGAAGCTCCCATTAACAGCAAACACATTCATTTGGATAGATGTTATCACAGTAAATACCACAAGAATTTACAATGATTTGCCAAGACTGAAAAGTAAACGGTCTTTAAGTAAGAGTTGTCTTTAACTGAAATAAGAGGAAAAGCTTTTAGGAGTGATTGTTAATCACAATAGCAATCAGGCCTTGGCTATAGGAATCTGAGATGAGGATGGTTGGGGTAAAGGGTCAGGAGACACTAACGCTGAAGAAGGCAGTCTGTCAACGTATCATGTGGGGTTAGGTGCTGAGATTTGTACTGCAACATGTGTATGTGCAAGAACTTGTGCTCGAATGTGCTCGAATGTCCATGTCATCTTTCCAACTATGCTGGGAGGCAAGTATTGGCATGGTACCAGCTCTGAATGTAAGGATACTCAGGATTAGAAGGCATGTGGTGATTTACAATGCTCCCACAGCTAAAACAGGTTTTCCTGACCAAAAGCTCATGTATCCCCCAGCTCCCCCATTCTCTGGAAATGTGTATCCCTGCTAGGCAAACACTTGGGGCTAATTCTGGAAATAGATTCCAGTACCGTTTCTTTGCATAGTACTCTGCGGGCGTGTGCTGCACAGCCTGGTGGGAATGCTCCCCGCCACATCCAGCTGCTGGGACATTCCATGCCCCTCTCGAGCCACCTGACCAGGTGTGACACATCCCCCGTGCTCTGCAAGTCAGACACTGGGACTTGCTATCAATGACAGAGGAACAAGCTGGAGCCAGGCATTTAGCTGAGAACTGGCTGTTGCCGCCTACAGTGTTCCAGATGAAGGCCACTAGAAATAGGAAGGAGCACACCTGACCACAGACATGCGTGGAAACAGAGCTGTGGGTCTAAAGGCTTCTCCTTGCCTGCCTGGGGTTCTGGAGTATGACAGTGACCCTCCAGAGACCAGACACTCACCTGACATTTTCCACTGAGGCAGGCAGGGAGAGTAGTAGCAGCATCTGCACTGGCAGCCGGGCAGGGCCTGAGTCAGGAGTTGAAAATGGACCTCACAGACAACAGAAAACCAGGAGAAAGCATGTGTGGGAGGGTCTGCGTGGTAACGGTGGCTGATGGTGGGAAGGGGAGCAGCAACCCACAAGGGCCATGAACTTGGTCAGCCTGGTTCTAGGCTGCAGGGCAGCACTGGGCTATGGGCGACAGGGACAACAGAGAGGTTCAGCAATTTGTCTGAGGACACAGCAGCTTTGGCAGTGAGTCCTGGGCCTCAGGCCCACTTTCCTCATCAGTAGATTCCAAAGTCAGGCAGTGAGTTAGAAACTCAATGGCTATGGTAGGTCATCACTGTGACTGGGCAGAACTTTTAAGATTAACACAGAAGTTCACTGTCAACTTTAACAAGCAGTCAGGAACACTCATTCAGCAGGTGCCCACACCCTTTGTGGGATCACTGGTCTCTGCCCTCCCAGAAGCCGTCTCTACCACTTCTTTCTTACTTAACACAGTTTTCTAAGACAGCACCAGGACAGGCCTCAGAACCTTGCTAATGTTACCCTACTTCTTTAAATCTTTTAGGTATTAAAGACAAATCCATCTGGGGTCCATTTTTCCAAACCTCTGCTTCTTGGAAGCTGACTGAATCTGTTGTAATAGAGTCATACACTGAGGCAGGAAAGGACTGTTGTCCAGGTGGGGAATAGAACTTTAGAGGATAGTAGGGGACTGGAAAGGGTGACAGTGGGGAAGGGACTACAATTTTGTAGTGTAGTTATTATAATGAGCTGTATCATTCTAGGTGTTTTAGATTAAAACTTTAAAAATCAAAACCAAAAATCCCAATCATAGCAGCTCAGAGTCATCAAGGAGTTACACCAAGACCACAATCATTCAGCACTGTGTTGCTAGAACTACCTTCCAAAGTAATGCCTAAAGTTTACTGACCCCAGGTTGTCTGGTTCCACAGGACCCCTCAGTACCGATCCTTTAGAGCTGTGACCTGGCCTGCTAGACCGCCTAGCTCCTGCCCTTTCACAGCGATGGCAAACTACGAACAGCTCAACCCAGACACAGCGTGCCTCAGCCAGCTAAGAAGATGTCTGCTACCACTAAAGACCACTGTAATACTCATTAAGGCCCAAGCCACCAATGGGCGTTAAAGTTAGTGGGAAAGTATGTTAGAAATGTTCATAATCCCAAAGTATCTCCCAATGAAATCTTCATCGGAAAGGGGCAGGACAGTAACTTTACAGTGGAGAAACAAGGCAGACACCGCCTAAACCAAGTAACTGAAGAAAAAAGATGCAAGTGGGAAAACCATTCAATGTTGAGTAGGTTCTATAGATTGAGAGAAGTCTATGGGATCTAAAGACTGCTGGGCGTGTTGGAAGTTAGTACTCAACATCTTCCTGAAGGGCAATGTAGTAGTATAACTCCAATACCAGCCAGAAAGGGCATGGGGAAATGAACACAAAACCATTACTTTTTTTTTGTCTCAGTGCATCTCTTTTCAGGTTTCTTATCTGTTTAAAGATCAGCTATCTTTGCATCCGCAGTATTTATTGTAAGGTTTAAATAAGCCAATGTATACTGCTTTAACACATGTGGTATGAAAAACTCCACAGGCTGCACAATGCCAAGAAGGTACTCACCATTACTGAAATGTACACATGTCAAAATGGCTTGGCTGGTAAATGCTATGTCGTGTGTATTTGGCCATAATTTAAAACATAAAGACATGCAGTGTGTATCAAAAATAAAAACCTACACAAACATCAGGTGTTATGGTTAATAGAGTTATTATGTTCTTAAAGGTTAGTATCATCACATACATGTTAAATATATATATATATATATATATATATATATATATATGTATGTATATATATATATATATATTTTTTTTTTTTCCCCACAGTTGCAGACACAATGCCAGTACTTTGGCTGGGCTCCAACTCCCTCCCACAGCCCCAACTGTCTCCAATACTCAGATGGTCTTTGGTCTTTTAGACACTGCCCTGGAGAGTGGATCACTCCTGTACCATTAGGTCCACATTTTCTGAACCCATGCAGGACTACTGCCCTGGAGAGCTGGTCACTCCTGCACCATTATGGCCACGTTTCCTGACTCCATCCAAGACTCTCCCTAAACTTGTATTTCCCGCCTCTCTCGGTGTTTGACAATGGCACCACAGCACTCACTAGGTCACTTGAAGCCTTACATTCCAGTGGCCACAGCATCAGGACCATTCACTTCAGAAACCCTTCTGCAACATTCCTCCTTCCTTCTGCATCACTTTGGTTAAGATCCCCATCACTTACCATCCGTCCTAGCATGACAACTTTCTCTCTTTTCCCTCCTGTCATTCACAACACTGACCAAATTCTCATCCAAAAAAACTGAATCTGATGTGTTAGTCACCTACATAAAGTACTCTGTGGTTGCTGTCTGGATCAAATCCAATTTTTTATCCTGCCATGTGAGATCTGCTTATATGGAGCTATTTACATCAAACTATCCAAATATAATCTCATCCTCTCTGACACTCTATCATGAACCCTGCTCCACAGAAACAAATTCTCAGCCGCTTTCCATGTGCTGAGCTTTTTACAATTCTTTGCTTCGTGCGAATTCCATTTCTTTTTGTCATTATCTGCACGATCTTAGCTAACTAATAACTGTGTACTCACTATGTTTCAGGAGATCTGACTTGAATGCTTCCTTCCATAGACAAATGGATCATTCCCCGGCCCCATTCAGATTGCAGACACAACGTATACCATGGCAGTGGTGGTGGTGGCAGGGGCGTGTGTGAGTGTGTGTGCGTGTGTGTGTGTGTGTGTGTCTTAGTCTTCTCTCCTACCAGACAGCATCTCTCTCAAACCTTGTTGTGTCTCTGTCATCTCTCTTTTACTAGTCCCAGAACAATGCTTGGCTCAGCTCTTAATGAGGGCCAAGTCTGTTGAATTCACTGGGTTAAAGAAGCTCAACCTAATTCTACTCCTTTCTACTCTTAGAAGAACAATTTTAACAATGATGCCTGCTCTAGTTTAAGAAATATGGCACTGGACACAACTGGGTACCTGGGGATGGTCACCATCCCCTTAGAGAAGGACGGTTCATTTTAAGCCAAAGATAAGTAATTTACTAACTGGTATTCCAGTGACGTCACAGATGTTTCTATCTCTCAAGATGACTGTCTTATATTTGGGGACTAACTCAACATCTGCTATAAATCCCTGGTCTATAAAATCCTGTGCTCATCTATAATATTAATAGTGTAAGCAAGAAAGAACCAACTTGTCAATAGCAACTAAGATGACTTAATGAATATTTAGGTATCATCTATTATACACATAAAAGAGGGTAAGTCTTTAAAATATGTTCAAAATTTGTATTATTAAAAAAACAATGCATTGATTTAAAAATCCTCTACACCAGAATAAAGTTGTATTTTTTCTTTATCTTTCATTTCCTACAATTTTTTGAAGCAATATCCTAGAAAATTTATAGCTATATATACATATTTATTCATGATTGCTATAGATGTTAAATAATAAATTTATTTATGAGAGGCAGAGAGATAGGGAAGGGCCAGGTGTTATGATGCATGGGTTAAGCCATTGTTTGTGGTGCCTGCATCCCAGATCAGAGTAAGTAGCCCCGCTAACATAAACACACTAAAGCTGTTAAATCCCAAATGTTTTAAAATGCCCCCATGACTCTATGAAGACTCTTGCAGGCATTTCACTGAAGGCGATCACGTACAGTGTATCCAGCCACACAGGGTGAACAGTGACACGAGCAGTGGACTGCTCAGTACTCAGTACTGAGTACTGAGTACTCAGTTGTTGGACCAGCTCTGAATGTCCTTCAAGGTCTGACTTCTTAAGGAGAGAGGGGATGGGACCTACACATCATTAGAGGTCCCACAAGGGGTGGGAGTACAAGGGTGACCCTACTCAAGCCAAGTAAAGAATCCTTGTATGTTGTCATGTTGTCTCTGGGGACTACATTATTTTAAAATTATTGCTGAATCCTAAACAGACCAGCTGGGAGGGATAATCACTTTTCGATGGCTGGATCAATACTTTCGTTCTTATCCTTTCCTACTTGAATGATTAGATCTAAGGCCAGAGGAGAAACTCAGGTCAATCCCCTGGACCTACTGTAATCTAGCAGGGAAGATCAATGCGTGGGCTTGTCAGACAAAACAGGGGAGCGGGGTCAGGGAGCACAGAGTCGCTGTGTGGTAACGTGGTTTTAGATTTTTAAATGTGAAAAGCCATGCTTATCTATGGCTCTTCTGTCACAGCGCTTTACAAACTGCCCTGAAGGTACAAGGTATAACCCATTTTATGTATGGTTTATTGAATCGGTTGGTGAATTACGACCCCACCATGTACACGGTCAATGGTGAGAGCTTGTCTGCTCTGTCCAGCAGGGCTAACATCTCAGGCTTGCATGAGAAGGAAACCCGAGGGATGGACAGCGGGTCTCTCCTGTGGCAGAACAAGAGGAAATGGTCTTGCCGAGGGAATGTGGGAATGTTCAAGTGCCCAGCACCCAGTAGTGCCAAGACAGAGTTTCTGATCACTTTCTTCTGCCTGCAGCATGTGGGCCCAGATGCAAAGCCTATTCATTATGGGGCAACAGCCTTAAATTGTGCTTTCATGATCCAACACAAGTTTATTATAGCCTTTCCAGTAAGAGTAACAAAGGATGCAAAGCAATATCAAAGGAAAAAGCATTTTGCCAAAGTGACTGCTTAGTCTTAACCTATCAAAATAAATGCCTCTCAAGCACCTCAGAGCACTATTTGCATGCAAGTAATGTGCAAACTGCAAAAGGGACTTATTACTTAATTAAAGCCTATCACAGACATCTTTTCTGAGCCATATTTTGTTGGATGTTAGTTTGAATTACAACTGAAAGTGATAAAATAGTCTTTGAACATTTCCTTTTATTGTAACGAGCGATACTATTCTCTGTGGCCTTTTCCTACGGGCTCTCCTGCTTCCTGGCATGGGGCACCAGGGAGAGAGAAGGTTGTTGGCAGAGAGCATTGATTCAGAAGTCAGACAACCTGGCTTTGAATCCTGTCTCTTGCCACTCATCAGGTGAGACTAACTCAGTTTGCTCATCTTTAAACTGAGGAGAATATTAATGCCTACCTATTATGGTTCTAGTGCAGACTAAACATATCAATATAGGTTAACATGTATACAAGCACTACTTAGATAGCTGTTTTAATCTCTAGGTTGTATGGAACACTAGAGCACACTTCTGCCGCCATTTAGTGCAGCACGTTATTCAAACTCTTTGAATCTCAGTTTCCTTCTAGATAAGGTGGGATTCTAGATCATCACACCCGTACTTCATTGGGTTGGTGTGACAGGCTTTGGCCAACCTTTCTAACTGGGTTTAGGGGACCATCCAGCTCAGATCAGCTGCAAGAATGGACACAGATTCCGCACTCCTAGGGACCACACTTCCTCCATTTACTCTGACCACAGACAGACACAACAATAAGAATCAAGTCTTGGCAGAGATGTGGGCTTGGCCTAGGCTCTCCTTAGAGAAGGGGCTGCTGTCCAATCTATTATGGGGCTGGAGCTCTGGGAGAGAGCAGCCCGCAGCAGCTACTGTGGTCAGCCAACCCCCTGGTGATTTCAGAAGACAGCCAGTCACCTGTCAGTCTGGTGCATCTAGATCCACAAACGCCTGCAGGCGGCCGGGCTCCCTCCCAATGCTTCCCCTGGCTTCTTTCTCAGGGCAAGAGGAGAACAGCCTCTGCTTAGCTGGCCCCCACTCCTGCGGCACCCCTGAGCAGGAAGTCAGGGCCCTTGGGCTCCCCATCAGACCGCTGCCTGAAGCACATACTGGAGCTGGGGAACTTGCCTTGAGAAGCCAGTAAAATTTTAATGCACTCTGTAGTGCGGTCATGTCATACTCGGTTATGGCAAATAATCCCAGATGCCTGCAGAGGTAAAATGGAGCTGTAATGTGCTTGCCTCCTAACCCGAGCTGACAGCAATGATGTACGACTACCATTAGCGGAAAATATCACTTCAACTAACCCATGATCCAGCTCCGCTCAGGGTCACATTATCCATGAGGAACAAATTACACTCCCAAAGTAAATACAAATTTTCTACACGAAATGGGTACAAAAAAAGGGAAGGGGCGATCGGTTCCCTTCGCCAGCACACTGCTGAGTGACACAGATGATAAAGGACAGGACAAATCATTGGCTGACAGAGTGCTGCGCCGTAATCAGCTCAGCCAGCGCACACTCCAGCCGATAAACACTGTATTCTCTCCTTAGTGGCAAATACATAATCTTAAACACAGACATGGCTGGCTTCTGATACTTACTACCATGGAGGCTGCAGGAATGTTCCACGCAGCATCTGCTGTCAGCAAGGGGGAAGACCCTTGGGCTGCGGTGGACCTCAAGACCCTCTGCAAGGGTGCAAGAGACTGGGAAGGGCTGGAGGACATGAGAGCGGCCCTAAGGAGCCCTACAGCAGCATGCAGTTCAGGGACCATGGTGACTGGGTGGCTCTCTCTCTCTCCTACGTGCTGGACATCGGGAGGAAGCAATCTGGGGAGAGATCTCAGGGGATGGAAGAGGCTGTGGAGCACAAGCCCAGCAACTCCTCCGCTGCAGGTTCAGCTCTTCCCCAGGCTGCCTGGGTAGCCGGGGCAAGTCTCTTCCTCACTGGAGTTCATGATCAGTGAAGCAATTTCCACGCAGAACACTGATACTAACAGGGTCCCTCCTAAGTGCCACATGCATGTTGGGTGTGCAGTATCTACCAAGAGCCTAGGATTTATAAAATATTAAGTATTTACACACATGAGGGATGTTCATGAAGAGTACATAGGACCTTTTAATTCTATTTGCCAATGAACCTTCTGAAGCACCCTAACAGATTTATATTGAAAACATTAAAATATGTTTAAATAGGTATTTAGAAGAAGAATCAATGCTGTGATGATTCTTCCTACATCCCTAATTCATCATGGTAGCCCACAAGGCTGACTGTGCTACTGATCTGTAAGAGTTAACATCTATGGGCCCGGCGGCGTGGCCTAGCGGCTAAAGTCCTCGCCTTGAAAGCTCCGGGATCCCATATGGGCGCCGGTTCTAATCCCGGCAGCTCCACGTCCCATCCAGCTCCCTGCCTGTGGCCTGGGAAAGTAGTCGAGGACGGCCCAAAGCTTTGGGACCCTGCACCCGTGTGGGAGACCCGGAAGAGGTTCCTGGTTCCCGGCATGAGATCGGCGCGCACCAGCCCATTGCAGCTCACTTGGGGAGTGAATCATCGGACAGAAGATCTTCCTCTCTGTCTCTCCTCCTCTCTGTATATCCGGCTTTCCAATAATAATAAATCTTACCAAAAAAAAAGAGAGAGTTAACATCTATGCCTTGCATATACATGGAAGTAGTCAGCTTTTTCCTCAGAGCTACCAAATATCTGAGAAAACTAGCTCGATCGAGAGAACAGATTGATTTCTTTCCTGTTTTGGGAGGTGTAAGTCCAGACCAGGCTGCCCTTATGGCTCTGGCCTCTCAGGAGGTTGCTGATGGTACAGAGCATAAAGCATGAAGTACAGGTGCAGCCAGGGGCACAGGGGGTGACTGGGCCCAACTTGGCTTTTATTACCAGGTCTCTCCTGGGAACTATTTTCTGGGGGCACACTCGCAGTGACCCAAAGACCTCCTAAACACTCTAATTGGATTACCTTTCCACTCTTTTACTACCTTAAGACATTGGGGTTTAAGTGTCTGCAAGACTTTGGAAGACAAATTGTGCTCACACCAACACATGGCTCTTCCCTTCTCACTTCCCAGGCTGAGAAGTGCAAGCCACATTTCAGAAGAGCCTGCACATCACAGTTATCAGCGGACCCAAAGTGTGTTCACATAACGTTTACTAAGCAGTTGCCAGGTGTGAAATTTCAGAAGCCAGTGGAGTTCTTTGCGAGGGAAGGACAGGGCATAGACGAAGACAACTAAATGACTTGGAGCACAGGAGGGTGTGGTATGTGGAGGAAACCAGTATGAGCTCCCAAAGGGCTCCTCAGGGAAGCAGCAGGACTTGGGGGAAAGGACCCAGATACTGGAATCTTAAGGCACACTTTGTATAAGCTCTATCACTCATTTTGTTTTCTTAATTTGTAAGATGATGATACCGACTAGAGAAGACCAAGTCCCCCAAAACGTGTAACACATTGTGGCACACTACAGAGGATCAACAGTATCATACCAAAGGATGCGTGTGCTCCTCACAATAAACATTTACACAGGTCATACAAAGTGGTGCTCAAAAAAGGGTTTTAAGAATGTGATGTTCTTCAAGATGAACTTGTGCTTCTTCTTATTATTATTTGTCATTTTGTGGTTGTCCCAAGAAGCCAGAAACATCTACATTTTTAGATCAATAAGTTAGGAAGCTGAAAAGCCACTAAGTCCCCAAAGGAACATAAAGCCCAAACTGAGCCTTCTGCAGGCTCCTGGCCAGTTCTTGAAACATTTCATTCCACTGCATTCATAAATGTGCACAGAACTGGTGGGTCAGAACTAAGCCAGGTTTGGAACAACAATGGGGAAAATGGCTTCTATTACTTGGCTGGGACAGGCTGAAGACAGGAGCCTAATCCTCAACCCAGGTATTCCATGTGGGAGCCAAGTCCTTGAGCCATCACCTGCTGCCTGCCAGGATGCATTGGCCAGAACCTGGATAGGAAGTCAAACTAGCACGCCAGTGTGGTATGTAAGTATCCCAAAGGGTGGCTTAACCTGAAGATGTCATCTAAACTCACACCTAGCATTACTCAGCTTGACAGTTCTGCCATGTATCAGAGGGAGCAAACTGTTTAAAAAAAAATGAAAGAAAGAAAACTTTGATGAAAGGATAAAAAGTTCATTCAACCCACTGAATTTTGAGGTTTCTTTCAAGTTCAACATTTGGGTAATTACTAATATTCTAATGTATACATTTTATTATCTCTCTCACATCAGGATGGCACAGTTCTGACAGACAATTATCTCTCTTTCCATGTGGAAGTTTCCAAGGGGGGGGTGAGCTGAGAAAACCTTGTACCCTGCCCTGCCCACCGCATGCATGAGCATTTGTATTGTATCTTACTTCTTCACTGAGGACAGAACACCTTCAGCTTCACACAGGTTGAGGGGGGGCCTCACTCATATCAGAAGCCACAAACATAATCATGTTAGAGGCATTGCCAGTCCAGACCTCACTGATACGCATGTGGCCCAGGGCTCAGAGTCAGTTTCCTGCAGCTGACATCCATCATGTCCACCGCATGCCCCCTGGATCCTGCAACACTGTTCTCCAAGAAGTCATCGAATTGAGGCAAGGGCTTGTTGTAAGAGAAAACAGCAGGAACTTCCCTCTGCTAACACAGAACTAGGTATGCAACCCTAGAATTTGAGAGAGGTGAAAGAATGGAGACTATTCCCTTGTAATCTGTTCACTTTGGCACACAGAAAACACAATCACAAATGAATTTCCCTCTGGGTTCTGCCATGATGTTGGGATAAACAGCTATATGGAAAACCAGGGTATTTAATGCCAGCCCATTGAGTACGGCCTCGTTTGGCAGAAGACAAAGATTAGGCTCAACACTATTAGGTAACTTGCCACATAGCTTCTGCAAAGCCACACAGCTTGTTGGTGAGAAATTTGAAACCAGATCTTCTCAGGGTCCTTTTCAAGGACCTTACTACAGCCAACAGGACTTCTAGAACCTATTCTTTCTTTTCATTATTCATTGCAAGAAACGGAAAATGTGTGGCAAATTTCTCATAACTCCTGAATATTTATTTAGTTGGTCTGCATTTAATTAAATGTCTATACATTTATAGCCTATCTTACCTGGCTGTAGGACTTAATATATCAGACAGGTTATTGCACATTCGTTCATACATATTCAGCATGAGTGAAGCCACTTTTTGTTTGGCTCCAAAAAACTATGAAATGAAAAAGAAGACTTGATAAGACTGAAAATTGAAAAAAAAAAAAAACAAAAAACCTGTTCAGGGGCCTGCACCTGGAGTGCCAGCATCCCACATGAATGCTGGTTCAAGCTGTGGCTGCTCTGCTTTGGAACCAGCTTCCTGCTAATGTGCCTCGGAAAGCAACAGAGCATGGCCCAAGTGCATGGGTCCCTACCACGCATGTAGGAGCCTGGGAAGAAGCTCTTGGCTCCTGGTTTTGGATAGGCCCAGTGACAGATGATTCTGTCATTTTGGGAGTGAGCCAACAGACAGAATGTCTCTCTGTCTTCCCTCTTCTCTCTCTGCAACTCTGCCTCACAAATAAATAAATAAATAAATATTTAAAAATTTTTTTCAACAGCAATTTAATCCAGGAATGGTATTGATAGGCATTTTAGATTGATATGTTGTAATTAGGCTGACTGGAAATATGATGAAATAGGAGAAAATGTCATGTTAACTCAAGACATAATCTTGGAGGGGTAAGAAGAGTTTAGGTGAATATGCATTGGAAAAACCAGGCAAACAAAATGGGAAGTAGCTGAAACAGGGCCAAGATTGTAGAAATCACTCAAATCAGCTAGGATATTTACAAGTGGCTTAGAAATGCTTCATGAGAACATAAAATTATAAAAGCAAATGTAGGAGCCTGAGGAAGAGACCACATATTTGTGTGTTGCCTCCAGAAAGGTGACACCAGGTTGGAAGAGTTATACTCAGGCTAGTAGATTTCTGACTTCGGTTCATGTTTCCCCTACCACTAGGAGGAAAATGCAAATTTAGTGGAATGCTGAACAGCCAATCCATGCCTGGCACTGGCTAAGTGATAGGAAGATAAGATCGTGAGTCCCTCTTCCTGGGTGATGTCTGCTTGCTTTGCTGCTATGGAATTAGCAAGGATGGAGAACACTGCTTCACCAGCCGCAGAACGGGGTAGCACTTACTGATCAGAGGATGAGCTATCTCAAAACCAATGCCAGGGGTTTCTGAAGCAACAGAGAGAACCCCCCTGAGCTTGCAGAATGCTGCCGAGGGTGCACAAAGCTTCCCAAGCACTGTGAAATGTGGCCAGTCCAGGGATAGGGCCCCCTTCACCAGCCACATGGCCAGTCCTCAGTTTGATGCTTCAGCAGTGTTTAAGTCCATCAGGAGCCAGGTTAGGCATGTGGTTTGTGTTGGGTTAGGAATATGAGCCTCTGCTGGTTTTCTCTGCTGCTTTTCTTAGAAGCTGCCCGTGCCCACATAAGTGAACAGAAAGTGATCAAACGATAATTTTTTAGCTCAAATTAAAAATTAAGAAAGCATGAGACAATGTGTGTATAAATGGAGAAAGGGAATGGATATTGGAAAATCAGCAGTTCTGCATTCACAGTCAGCCATTGTCTCTGTGGCTGTGCTAGGTAACAGTGAGCCAAGTCCAGGAGCCCCAGAACCCTCTTCAGTGGTCACTGAGTAACCCTGAGAGAGGAATCTGTACCCCAAGTCTGGGAAAAGGAGAAGAGCTCACTTCCATGTGATGCTGTAGGTGTTCATTGTGTGTGTGTTTATACCAGGTATCTGCATTCATATACTCACACGGCACACATACATGCATGCATGCATGCAACAACATCTCCGCAGCTTCTAAAAGTCTCTCTTGCATAAGCATTAAACATGGTGGAAGAAAATATTAATCTCTGGCATGTGTTGGAAGGAGGTAGTTCTCAAAACCAGTTGGGGGCCCAAGCTACCTAGGATGCGTTTAGAAGAGAAAAAAAAAAATAAACAAAACGCTCTGACTTCATCCAAGAAATACTGCATTAAAACCTCTTTCCCGTGATGGGAACTGGGAGTTGTTGGCACTTATTAACGGCTGCTGTGGGGACAAGGGCCACGCATCCCGCTTAGTCACCTTTTGGTCTTCCTAAGAAGGCAACCTTGCTCTCGGACTCCAGGTTACGTGCAGGGGAAAGCCTGACAGTTGCATAAGGGGATCAGAATCCATTTTTTCAGGACCCTTCACATTCTCACAACACTCCCCCTAAGCCCGAAGTGCCCTTGGAGTTGAAGTCAGGCCAAATGCTGATGGAGAGTCCCCAGCTAGTTCCCTAGTACAAGCCATGCTTTCAGTAAGAGGGTGGCAGCTTCTCGCATCTCATCCCAAGTGCAAGCAATGAAGATGGATGGTCACTGATGGAACCCTTGCATGGACCAGACACTGAACCAACCAAGCGCCAATGTTTGCTGCAAGAAAAGGGACAGGTCTCTATCACCTCTACTATTTGGCAGATGAGACAAACGAAAGAGTTGTAAGGGATGGAGTCAGGATGATGCTGGGCCATCAGATTCTAAGACCAACCGCCCAATCACTGGGCCATCCATTTTCCACTCAGTTCTGTCTCACGTCAAGTGCAATCAACAGGAAGTGAGTCAGTATGGATCTACCTTTCATCTTCTCATTCACTTCATAACCAAGCAGAGAGTGTTAGCATAATGGACCAGTGGTAGAAAAAGGAAAGAAACAAAAGAAAATTGAGGCCAAACATGTGGAAATGTGCACGTTGCATCTTGGTTCTTCTGACACCAACCCATTTTCAGTGGGGGACTGGAATAATCACTTCAGTTGGCTGATAACGGTGCCACGCCCTCCCTCTGTTCCTCGCTCTCCCTTTCTTGAGCAACAACACTACCATGAAATGCACAGTGCTCCTCCCAGCCTTCTCTAATTTCGCACCCAATTTCTACTCTCAGGAAAGTCCTCCAGGTTCTTGACATTAACATGAAATGTATTCACCAGGCAGGGAGGTGGGGGTGCTCTACTCACACCTCATCAAAGCCTCTGCCAGCAGGAGGATGTCTTCAGCATTTAAGGGAAGCTCTTTTTTTTTAGCCCCTCTCCCAGTCACTTCCACATTAATTAGTAAGGGTATCATTTTATAAATTACAGCTTCGTATCAGAGGAAAGCAGAGTTTATCTTAATTCAGTCAGCTGTGGGGAATACAGTACCCTAATTTTAGACCGCCGGTTCTGCAGATCCCCACGGAGTCACAGAATGACAGGTCTTCCGGAGAGAAATCCCAGTGGGTCTCCTACAAGTCTCACTTTTGCCTCCAGCAGCATCCCTGGTGGGGCTGGCTGAGGGGATCCCAGGACACCAAGTGGCATCTTGCCTGCCATTAGCAATTCAGATTGGAATGCGAATCCTCCAAGCAGCACATGAAAGCAGCCCTGGTTGGCTAGGGGGCTTAGAGAGGGCACGGGCAAGAGGCTCCAGCACAGAGGAGGCTGTCAGGGGCCAGGCTGTGATGGAGCACAGGTCTGGGAGGATGGTGTAAAGTCGCTGATAAACACCAGACAATCGTGGCCCAGAAGGGTCAGCCTGACAGTCTTAACTACAACGGGGCCAAGCAGGCACGGCTGCAATTACAGAGCCTTGATTGCTCCTGCTGGGGAGTCTCTGGAGAAATGTTGTGTGGCAGGGACCAGGGATGTGAGTGCTTGGCTGCGGTGTAGCTCCTGGCTAACAGAAATACCCGCCAGACCACCACAGTCCTAAGGAAAAATGAGCCGTGGGGCCAGGCGGGAACAGTGCCACGCCTTAGAGGGGCGCTGCTCACGCCCTTCCATGCCACTGCCAACACCAAACTCCTGGCCTTACCTACCAGGCCCTACCCATTCTCCTTATTCCCTGAAACCATTGCAAGCACTGGGTGGTAGTGTGGGCTACCTGCTTGCCACTCATCTTCCTGTCTGATGCCCTGCTGTTTCTTCTGCTTGTAACCGGCACCCTAGGACACTCGCCACATGCAGGATACACCTTGGCCACAGATCCCTCTCACAATCACTGGCAGGAAACTTAATTCTAGAAATTACCAGAGTGGGGGTGACCAGCTAGACTAGTGGTAGCAGATACCACCAGGATTCTGGGGTTCATGACCTGGAACGAGGACCATGTATTCAGATTTATATCCACTCCCCTAGGCAATCTGGGTATGCAGCCACAGTTGGGATCACTGACCAAAATGCTTTTATGGAGTCCCAAACCACCTTCTACCTGCTGAAGACTGGAGACGCTTCTGGAATTCATATTCACTTTTGAAGAAAGAATGTCTGCTTGGTTTAAAAATGCCAAGTAAGGCCCATCCTGTGCAGAAGTGCCACAGACTTGGAAAGTGAGCTCAACCCCTGCCTGTGCACATCTTGGAATGGCCAGAAGGTTCCAGGCCCTCTGCGGGGCTAACTACACCTGACAGAATGCAATGAAGACTGCTGCAGGGGGTGTGGTCACGGGGACTAGAGCGTGAAGTGATTACACCCTCAGGACTGAGCCCATCTTAGGTCTCTGGCACCCACTTGTCCCCAGTTACCCGTGACACCAGGGGTCCTACTTCTAAGGAGCAGGGACTCACAGGACCGGAGGCAGGAAGCTCCTTACTTGTCAGTTAAACAAAAGCAAAATCCACAGTTCCCCTTTTCAGTGTGTACTCTTGCTGTCATCCAACAGCCCATTACCATGTCACAGCACAGCGCACCCTTCCATAGGTCACTTTGTTGAAAATGACATGGATAACGCACATGTCAGCAAGCTGACAGTCCTGGCCGTCCTTCAGAGATAAAAACCTCAAGGCGAGAGGCTGTTCTTATCTGAGGGACATGCATTGGCCTATCATCCAAGTCAGGCAGAACATGATTTCTCCAGAGAGCACTTTTTTCATTTCCTGATTTTAAGGAAATCAAATAAGCACCATTTGTCTTCATCTGAATATGCTTGACCTGCTCAAATGATGATGTCTCGCATTTTATAACAGGCTACATATGCTGAATTCAAATTAACGACGGTACGGAACAAGAGCCTTTAGATCTTTCTTGTAGGCTGGCAGCAGAGGAGGAGGGTAATATTCTGGGCTTGGTGGGAAGATCCTACTAAATACTAACAGCAGGATTCTGAGCAGAATCTGCAAGCGCGGATGAACTAAAAGTCAAAGAAGGTGGCGCAGGAAGGTCCAAAAATAGGGGAAGGAAGGGCTACTCCATCATTTCGGTGTCAGGTCAATACAAAAACCATGGTGTTTAGGTTAACTCTTTAAAATACAAAAAGCATTAGTAAAGGTGAGTATAAAATTGGTTTGGAAGTTGGGGAAGCTAGAAAACAAACAAACAAACAAACAAACAAATGACCCTATTGATTTAGGCAGCAGAAAGTACACTTTACCCGATCGTGAGCCAATCTTCTGGAACCTGAGTTCCATTGGTTGATCCGTGTTGCACTGGACACGCAGAGGCTGGTGACCAGCAGCCTCATAACACAATATATACCTGTTGGAAGAACTGCTCTTCTACCTGTTCATCCACCTGATGACGGCAGTCTCCATCTGCCCTTGCCTGCCCACCCTCCACCCTACGATTTGACTCTTGGAAAAACATCATGCACATTTCTATTGAGAGGATCAACATGCATAGAAAAGCAGGAGTGGGCAGACAGGTCAGCAAAAGTAAGGCAGAGATAATATCCTACTAGCGAGTTTAATGTTCCCATCTTAGGTTTTAAAAAATCAGGTGGCTATTCTAAAAAATAATTCTTTGGGTCTGTAAGTTATTCTCTATGAAGGCGAAACTCAGTGTCGCAGATCTGCAATATTAAAGGGTTTTTCTCTGAAAGTGCATCTCAGGAATTAAACATGTTGTATCTTTTTCACAGGAAATGTCACTGTGTGAGGAAGGCTCATCTTTCCAGGGGAGAACAGGCACAGTCAACATGAAGTGGCATCCTGCCCTGCCTCCATGTAGGAGGATCAGGGTGTTTGCAGCATGGTTTACACTGAGCCCATGCTGGGGGCAATCTTACCTTCTCTTCTTGGTCACTGTCACTGTCACACTGAAAATGAAGACAAGAGAAGAAAGGTTAGTGCAAGGTCTGAGGGTGCTTGTTTTTACTGTCCCTCCCCAATTAGGGTCAGATAAGTAAACAGAGTTGTTGCCCAAGTTGGAAAGAGTTTTTATCTTTTGCTTTTCCAGCTCGAGTACTAGTGGAAGGGATGAGAAACACAAAGCTATCCTGTTGACTTCACCAGAGGCTGTGGCTCTGCCTGTGCTCAGCCACACAGGTGGGTGAGCAGCCCCCAGCTTCACAGCAGAGGACATACCTGTGTGAGAGCCACCCTGTCCACACAGGATTCAGTGAATCAAGTTCATTTAAGGGGGTTTCACAGCAAAACGGCTTCTTAACAGAGACGTGCTCCCACCAGCTGGTGTGAGGCTGGGCTCCCCTCTTGCTGTTCTAGTAGAGAAGACACCAACCAAGCAGCACTGCATTCTCTCCTTGGGACTCAGAGAAGCACAGTGGGCCAAGTTCACTTCCAGAGTTTAGAGATTCAGAGAACAAAATCAAGGTTCTCTCTGGAAAACATGCAAAGACAGGGTGATAACAATATGGGCAAAACACTAGGCTTTAGGGAAGTAGAGTCACAAATTCCAACTGCTGAGCTGTGATTGGGACACCCAGTTTTCACTACCTCAAAGCTTTGGGTTGGGTTCCTCATTATAAGGAAAAAAGTAACACTTTTTAGAAAAAAAGCAACAGTGCTTTCATAATATTGTATTTTAAGGTTTGGGATGTTAGAGTTTTGTTGGACCAGATGCATAGTAGTTATGTACAAGGGGACTTCTACAAGTTCATGAAAAATGGAATTAGAAGTTAATTTATTTTGGTGCAAAGAATGTTGAAATCCATGTACATGGAAGGTCTTCAAAAAAGGTTATGGAAAATTCATATTATAAAGAAATCTATGCCCAGATTTCTAATATTTGTGCGCCAAGATAAACAGATTTTAATTCCATTTTCCAGGAACTTTTGGAAATGACGTTCTAAATCATTCATCCATTCACTCAAAAGCTCCCGATTAGTAGGTGCTAAGCAAGACAGACATTTAATCAGGATATAGGACTGGTTCTCAAGTCATTCCAGACTAGTTATAAATGTGGAACACAGAATCTGAGCAGGGACAGGGCCTGCTCAGAGCCATAGCCCATGAGGATGAATCCTGTAGGAGGTGGAGAAAGGGCACATAGCAGGGAAAGGGAGGGTGGATTGGCAAGTATTTCATCATCTACATCAGGGTGGTGCCATGGCTTGGAAAGGGGAGAAGCAGATGGCACAGCAATTCTGAAGGCTGAACCAACAGGGCTTTCTAACGCATGGTTATGACAAATGAGCACTATGCATGGCTGTAGGATGAAGCCAATATGTTTTAATTTGGCCACTTGGTCATGGCAGTTGCTCTAGCTGTGACTAGAGATGGGAAATGAATCTCCTTGTAGGGCACTTGTGTAATCTGCTTGTGGCTAGATGTTCACATAGTTCCCTTCTCCCTAGTCTGCACCTCCTCCTGATGCTTTGAGATCAACATAGAGAGTTTTCCTTATCAATTTTCCTTACATTTAAGAGTAGCCACTGTTGGCCAATGAGATTCGAAATCTGATGAGGAATCTAGAATGTATTCTTTCTCTCATCAGTAAAAAGAAACAAACAAACAAAAAAGCCCACAGGAACCATCTCTCTCTTGCCCTTGAACGTAACTGTGTGGGGATACAGTGTCTGGATCTGCGACATCTCCACGCAGAAACAAGGCAACAGCCGGAACAAACACAAAACCGTAGAGCCAAGGAAAGAAAAGTTTGACAATGCTGGGCCACAGAACTAACTCAGACCAGCCTGCTGATCAGAAAACAGGAAGTTATTATTTTTAAATAATTACTTATTATTATTATTGTTTTTAATAATAACTTATTGTTTCAACAGAAAATAACAAAAGGCCCATTAAACAAAAAAGGACACCTTGCCTTTGTAAGAGGGAATCTGGGGATTACTTCCTCTTTAAAGAGAAGCATGCATTTAGGAATCCCCCATGACAATCTCACGGACTGGACAGTTACCAATATTTCTTCCTCCTCCCTCTGACTTCTCAGGACTATCAGGCTCTAAGTACTTAGAGGCAGTGATACAAGCCAAGTGAAGCACATTGGCTTTCAACCAAGCTCCCAACCTCAGCTGGCCTAAACTTACAACTCTGGCTTGATGGGCAATTTCTGGATTATAATAAATCAAATGAATTGAGAAAGCAAAGAGGCGACCTAAAGACCACGAAGGCCTAGAACAACAGATGGGCGAGGAACAACAGTGCTTTCCTGACAGCGCGATCTCCCTCTCGCCTTTAATTAAGCTCTCCTCAAGGTTCCTAAGTTCCAGGCATGTTTTCAAGAGTGACAACGCACCACACAGGAGGGGTGTTTGGCCAGACGGACTCATTTCCCCAGATGTTCACAGCTCTCCCTTTGGAGGTCACCGATGACAGCTGAAGGCCGCCAGCACAGCCTTTGCCCTGCTCCCCCAGGATCTGAGAGCAGTGGAGAAGGGCGGGGAAGTTGGAGAAGAACCACCACTGTTCCCGCACCCTGTTCTAACAGCAGCATGTCCCTGGCAATGGTTATTTCCATCAAAGTGTTAAGCTTCCTGCTTTCCAACAGTCCAGTTCTAATTTCAAGGTCCACTTAATTCTGCATCAAGTAATTACTGATATACCCAGAAGCACCTTGTCTCCAGAGTTAAGCATATGGTGAAGAACTGAGACCTACTGGTATCCATTATGGAAGCAGCACGGATGCCAAGCCGATTAAAAATGCTCAGGCTCCCCGCACAACATGCGGCGTGAGTGACAGCTCCTCGACAAGGCCAGTCGCAGAGTCTGCCAAAATGGGTCTCTGCTGCACCGGGGGCCCACATGGTGCGCTGAGAAAACAGTTCCATTTCTGGTATTAAATTCCCATACTGACCCGAGGACTTTGCCGTGAGCTCAGCAGGAGCGCACCATCCAATTTACAGCTCCGCTCTCTGGAGCCTCGAGTGCCAGCCCCTGGCAGAGATGGATGATGGTCAGCCCCTCCAGCTCATAAATTATGCAAAGGCAATAAACGCACTCAGCAAACAGTGCCTAACGTTTGCCGAGGCTGGCTCCTAACGCACTCTGTAAAAAGCCAGAAGCTCAACACATACAAGGGGTCTATTCCACTCATAAAGGAGGTTTGTTGACAAGCCCAGACGGCAAGCGAGCCACAGTCCTAAGGAGTCTTTCTGCTTGGCTGGCAGCGGTTTATGGGTCTGCTTTATGAAAAGGGGAGGCTGTTTTATAGAGTCAGTGTGGGCAGCACTCATGCTCTCAAATTCACATTTAATACACTGCATGGCTTTCACACCTTAAGTTCAATATGTGGTGGGTTTTGGGGCCAAATGATTCTTGGTCTTCAAAGGTTAAAAGAAGAAGTGTCTGCTCCCTGGTCCCTAGGTGCCCACTCCAATTTATGAAAGTTCACATTGAGCCGCCTCCCGATGCAAGCTTACGTTCTGCACGAAGCTGGCAAACGGAAAAGGAATGTCACATGCAGAAACAAGCTCCATGATGGTGTGACCATGTTAAAGCATTTTGACATCAGGGTCCTGTTTCAGTTTATTAGCAAATGGGTGGCATACCAGCTACCAACCTGGGGTGACACAGAACATTCTCCACGACAAGATGCCCAAGCTGTTTGTGTAAAGCTGAACTCACTGTCCTCCATTTTAAAGAAAGGAGTGCAAAGGAACGGACAGCCCATCATACATGATGGACAGGGAAGAATTCTTGGTTGCCTAGCTTTCAAGCAGAGAAAAGTGAAAAGTACATGGAACGGGAGGCAGGGAACAAAGGGGGTGAGTAATCCGAGGCTTGGGCTTCCAACACAGCATTCGCAACAACTGCTTCCTAACTGAGTCCTCCCAGGGACCACCTCCTAACATCTAAGTCCCTTCATCTTCACCTTCTCCTCTCTCTAGTTTCTTAAATTACATGAAAGTTGTTGGAGGCACTTGTCTAGCCAAGTTTCACCCCTAAACTCCTCAACTAAACTAGGAAGCCAACCAAACACCAACCAATTCACTCAATACTTTCCGCTTCCGCTCTCGATCTTACCCAAAAGGCTGGGAAGCGTTCCTCTTCCAAAAATACTTATTTTTGCATACATTTTTTTTGTCAAAACTGTACAAAATGCATAATCAATAAGTAGATACTTTTTACATAACTGAGTAATTCTTTCCTCTTCTCAAGGAAATGGATACAATTTTCACCTGCTTTTGTTTATAACGTGTTATATAGCATGTTAAGGATTTTAATGCGTTAAATCTTCCCAATAACATCACTTTCAAAAAATAACTGCTCTGAAACCCCCCCCAGATGCAATACATAATCTAATTTAAAAATTCCCCTAATGCTGAGTATTTCAGTTGTTTCATTTGATATCCTACAATTGTTCCCTTCTGCATTCATTCATTCATTCATGCATTCATTCATTCATTGCTGCTCTTCTCATACCCTTTCACGGTCCTTTCTTCTCTGCAAACCCTTTCCCATCACTGTCACCCTGAAGTTGTATTTTGAAAGACTTTATCTATTTGAAAGGTGGAGGGAGACAAGAGGAAGACCTTTCATCTGCCAGTTCACTCCCCAAATGCCTGCAATAGTCAGGACTGGGCCAGGCCGAAGTCAGGAGTCCCAGAACTCAACCTGGCTCTTCCACATGAGGGGCAGAGATCCAAGGACTCAGATCACCTGCCACCTTCCAGGGCCTGAAACTGGAAGCACAGTCAGGCCTTGAACTCAGGGACTCTGGTATGGGATGCTCCAAATCCTTCCCACCTCCACAAATGGCATTTGTAGTTATACTGCTATGTCATCTCCAGGGGGATTCCCTTAGCTCTGCTAATGTTTCAAAAAAAAAAAAAAAAACTGTATAACCACATTTGCCAGTTAGTTAACTGTGAGAAAGTTACTTAAACTCTGTGCTTCAGTTTTCCTAGCTGTAAAAGGGTGGCTCATGGCAGCACTTTCTAATAAGCAGGTGAGAGTAAAATGTTATGGGTCAGGTTTGACAATGTGGTGGGTGAAGTTGCTGGGGTGACTGGGGTCTGGGTCCACCTCTGATGTTGATCCAGTTTTCTGCTAATGAATACTTGCACTAAGATAAAGACGATGGCTCAAGCACCCAGGTCCCTGCCTGTCACCATGTGGAGGATCTGGATGGAGATTGCGGCTCCCGGTTTTGGCTTGATTCAGCCCTGGCTGTGGTTGTGGGTATTTACAGAGTGAACCAGCAGAGAGATTTCTGTGTGTGTGTGTGTGTGGTTTTAAATAAATGACAAAATAAATAAACTAAAAAAGCAAGCCATCAGTTAATGCACGTGACCAGCGTGGACAGTGCATGGTTCAGAGTACATACAGATGAGCAGTGTTTGCAACACCATTGAAACCCCGAGGCAGCAGCTTTTGCTCACCCCACACCTGTGCCTGCCCCACGTGTTCCACAGCAGCAGCGTCCACAGCAGTCACTCATTCATGAGAGAGTCTCATTATCACCCTTGACTCTATTTGAGCACACTCATCTTTCTCCTTCATCCTGTGTTATTGATTCTACTTTCTAAATCCTCTCCATCTTCATGGCCATGGCTGCTGCTTTAGTTCAGGGTTTTATTTTGTCATTACAAGAGGCTAATGATCACTTTCTAGAGTCTGTGGTCTCTGTCTTTTCAATCCAACCCCTTCTTGACCAGAAGTGGGCTTCCGAAATTCCTACTTGGTGACGATGCTTCCCAAGGCCTGTGAAGACTCTTCACCTTCACCCTGCCCCACTCCGTCAACATAGTGCTTCTTTAGCTTTTTGCAGTGAAGAACCATTTGTTTTTCCTTTGTTTAACTTCCAAGATATGTGGACCAATACTTTAGTAGAATAGCAAAAACAAATTGCTAGAAAAAATTTAAAATATTTATTTTTAAACAATTAGGTTTAAGACACAGAACTACTGCACTGAATTGCTCTAAAAGATCCCCAATATCCATTCTCTATTGTCACATGAATCTCATAGCAGTTAAGTCACAAAGAGCGCATGGACTGGCCTTTTTTTTTTTTTGAAAAAAAAATTACTTAAGAAGAGGCAAAGAGACATACAGAGGGAGAGGCAACTAGACAGAGAAACACACACACACACACACACACACACGGAGAGGGAGAGAGAGATCCCAATCTGTTGGTTTACTCCAATGCCCACAATGACCTAGCCACGGAAGCTGTGAGCCAGGCACTCAATACACGCCCTTCGTGTGGGTGGCAGTATCCGAATTACTTGAGTTGTAACTGCTGCCTTCCCAGGGTCAACACTAGCAGGAAGTTAGAATCAAGAACCAGAACCATAAGCACTGCAACTGATACAGGATAGAGCAACTTAACTGCTAGGCCAAGACACCTGTGTTCATACTTCCAAGCAGTACTATTCTAACACATCTAGCCACACCCAGTCACACCTTCAACTTTATCTTTGCACTAATAATTCCCTCTATCTGGAATGTTATGACTCCAATTTTACCTAAAAATCTATTCTTCACTTTTAAAACACAGTTCTCTTGCTTTCCAAACATTCTTCTAGGAACTCTTTGGTCATTGGCCACAATAATCTTTCCTCCCGCATAATGAGCTCAGGGAGGTAAGGGAAAAGCTTTGCTCATGTTTGTGTTTCTAAGCCTTGAGAGACAGTAGGTGCTCAATCCTATAGTTAAGTTGATCAACATTCCCCGAAGTTGTTCAAACTATGGTTGACTCCATGATGCACTTAGCCGATTAGAATTTAGTTATTTGAAAGGCAGACAGAATTAAAAGGAGAGAATGATTTTCCATCCTCTGGCTCATTCCTCAAATGCCACACTAACCAGGACTTGGTCAGCTTGAAGTTGGGAGCTGTGAACTCAATCCAGGTCGCCCATGTGGGTAGCAAGTATCCATCACTGCTCTTTCCCAGGATGTGTTTTCACAGGACACTGGATCGGAACGAGAACTGGCACTCAACCCAGTTACTGATATGGGTTCTGGGTGTCCCATGCGGTACCTTCACTGGCT
This sequence comes from Ochotona princeps, assembly GCF_030435755.1. Classification (NCBI taxonomy): domain Eukaryota; kingdom Metazoa; phylum Chordata; class Mammalia; order Lagomorpha; family Ochotonidae; genus Ochotona; species Ochotona princeps. The sequence continues at coordinate 30,874,686 of NC_080855.1, read as the reverse complement.
ATTTCAGATACAGCTTCCCCTCAAGGCTATGAATCAAAAGAGAGGCAGTTCAAAAGAGAGAACGCACCAGAGAATCCTAAGTTGACTACCTAACACAAGGGGATGTTTGAACTTGGTGGGCAGGATTAAATTCTTTAGCAGTCTGGATTTGTAATGGACCAGAAGAAAATGTCTCCCTTTTAAAAAAAAAGGCTCAGAAAGGGTATGGTTATGATTTTATTATACTTCCTCAAAAGCAAACATTTCTCCCTCTCATTTGGGGTTCTTAACACATGTTTTAAGACTCTGGTCCAAATGGAAATAACTCAAGGTCTGTAGCACTTCTCTGTCTCGTTCTGAATGTGGGACAAGACGAAATTCTAGGTAGCCCGTGATGGAATGCATTCTTAAGCAGAAAGTGGCAATCATTGAATATATCACAGGCAATGACATTGAGGAGGGCATTGCTCTATTCTGCTCAATGGACCTTGCTGGAACAGTTATTTCGTATCTCAAATCCATTTATCATTGCCACCAAAGATGTCAGGGCTGAACACCACTGCTGAACAAAGTTATTTTATTCTTCTTTCTGCTGAAAGGAAATGAGAGGAAAATGAGGGGGGACCCCAACTTGTAAACCACGGCAACTAACATCAAGCACAATTTCACTTTGGCAGTGACAAAACAAACTGACTCCCCTTCGGGGCAAGCTGTTTATCTAAGACGGTAAAGACAGCCCTTACTGAAAAGCAATTTCAGAAGAAGCCACCTACAGACATGAGGCTTATTAAGCCAAAGGCAGCTGTGATGGCAACTACAACCATGGCCACCACCGCCTCATCCCTCCTACTTGAAAAATTGGGAAGCTGATTTTGTCTGTCCCCACACCCACTTCCCATCAATCCACACAAAGCCCTCTTTTCACATTGCTTACAGTGTGTTTGTATTTATTTTGGGTTTCAAAGGAGAAGGCTGGCCACTGAGCCCTCAAAATAGAAAACATTTTAGTCTTGAGAATGATTGGAGGAATTCTTACTGATGGTAAAATGGTGCCCGCTGGTTCCTTCCCTTCTATCTCAACACTAACACTGCCCGATCACACAAAATCTTGCCAGTACAGTGCAAGCCTCATGACAGGACTGACCTTCCACACCATTTGAAAAGATGAAAGCCTCCCAGAATGAGCTAGCCCACCGGTCTTTACTTGTTCAGGGAACAACGCAGAGAGTGAACTGGCAGAAAACGCTGGGACGCTGGCCCATCACTTGGCATTCCTGTTTAGGGAAAGCCAGCATTTCTACACGTTCTCAATTTGAACTGGCCTGAGTTCAAATAACCCGAGGGACCTCTGGAAACATTTCCCCTACCCCTCCTGTCTCTCCGATGATCACACATTTTCATCAAACAAATGATTATGTTTAAAAAGATTTTATCTATTTTGAAAGACAGGGTGACAGAGAGGAGGAGGAAGGGAGGGAAGGAGAGAGAGGAGAGGAAGGAAGGAGAAAGAGGAAGCGAAAGAGAGAAAAATCTTTCATTCACTGATTCAAGCCCCAAATGGACAAAACAGCCCAGTATGGGTCAGGCTGAAGGTGGGAACCTGGAACTTCATCCTGCAATCCCATGTGGGTAGCAGGGCCCAAGTATGTGAGCTATGTTCTGCTGCCTTCCCAGGTGCATCAGCAGGATACTGGACTGGAAGCGGAGCGGGCAGCAGCCGAACCTGGTATGTCAACACCCAGCCCCAATGCATTTACATCCTTACTATGTGCAAGTTTCATTCTGGACACTTATTGGAAATGCAAATATATGGACTGAAATTGAGTTGGCTAAACCTGAGGTTTTAAAGATCACAAATGAACTTTCAATGTATTTTCTTTTTGTTACTTTGAATCCAAGTATATTCCATAGAACAAGCCACACCCTATAAAGTTCCACTGCGATTACTAAGATATTGTTGGGTCTTTGGAAGTGAGGGGAGAAGTGAGTCTTTCACAAATCTTTGGTGTGCTGCCTCCACAAAAGAAGGGACATTTTTGCCAAGTATAAACACACGTGAAGCCCTGTAGTCGAATGTTACTTAAAATTTGAGCCCACAGGCCTCAGTGGCAGCAAAATTGAGAAAACTGAGCTTCTTGTCCCAAGGTAAAAGCAACAGTGTAGGGCCGGTGATTTGTAAACGATCTCTTTAGAGCTTAAGCACAGATCCTTAGCCTCCTTGTCATTGATTTACTGATTCCAAGTCATCAATAGCATTAATCCGGACCTGCCTGGGGACCTATTATGCACGACTTTGAAGACGGTGTGAAGCGAGAGTTTATTATGGGACCACAGTGCTTTCATCAGGGTGGCACCTTCTCTATCTGTGGGCAGCGTCCTGCCTGTGAACCCCAGCAAAGTGGCAGCTTCCCTGGCCATGTTGAAGCTGCTTGTTGCTTTGGGTGGGGCCAGAGGTCCCCAGTGTCCACTTCAACTACAGGTGTGTTCTTTCTGGAGTCCTGTCTGAGCTAATAAAGCCCAAATTTGCTGATGAGTAAAAAGGAAAAGTATGTTATGGGTTAAAATAATACAAGAGTCTATTTTTTCCGCTGTGTTGTGATCCATAGAAATCACCCTGAGCCTTTTCCCTTTCTTCGCTGCCTGGGAAGCCAATTGCTTTGATTGCAGTGATATGAGCTCGCTAAAATGACTTGCCCTTGCTTGTGAGGCAAATGGAACATGCTAATAGAACTTATCGCATTACCCGATGCAAAAGTGCCATAGCTCATTACTTTAAGATAAAAGGATATCATTGCAGACGGCAAGCAGAATTGACTTTCTGAGGCCCGACTTGATGATGATTTAATCAACTGCTCTCTTTCACTTCTCATCTCTGTGCCTGTCGGTTTCACAGGTGCCGTTAAATGAGACACTCAGAAAGTGAGCGGAGGGAAAGAAATTGCTGTCATTACTTTTCAAGAAAGGAGGTATGCAAATTTTCGACAGAAAGATTGCGTTCATAATGGGCCTGGTAAAATACAAGGATCATGCTTGACAGGTGAGGGCAAGCCATTTGTATGTTCCTAAAGCAGAGCAGTGGGCCTTGTGTATGTATGTGCTCAGTAAGAGTAGCTACACATGTAATGCCTGGTGGGGTCAGGGGCAAAGCCGGGGCAGAACCAGGGGTTGGCTCAAGGTGGTCTGTGTTGCAGAGGCTTCGGCCTCTGAGCAGCTGGAGCCAGACGGCAGTTCACAAAGCTGGTAGCTCTTACTGTGCACCAAGATGCATGAGGCTCTTGAGGCTCTCCAGCTGGTCTCCCTGACCGAGAACAATCACTGCGGAGCCAGGTTGCCCAGGTTCAAATCCCAGATCTACTGCAACCTACCTGAGAGACCACTGGCAAGTAACTTAATTTCTCTGCGCCTCACTTTCACCATCCATCAAGTGGGACTATTGACAGGTTGATCATGATGGAGTACAAATACATAATAAGCCTAAAGCTGTTTAGAATGGTGCTTGACACACAGAAAACAGGTAACAGATGCTATCAATCATTTGTTCATTCTTCAGCAAAGACGATTTTTCAGTTTTTCAAAAAAAAGTCTTTAATTAGTTATAAGGTAGAATTGAGGAGGGAAAGAGAGAGACAGAAGCCTTTCATCTGGTTTACTTCCCAGATGGCCAATGCCAGGAGCCAAGAGCTCCATCTGAAACACTCTCCTGGGTAGGAGGGGCCCGATCACTTGGTTCATCCCGGAAGCTAGATTAGAGATAGAGCAGCAGGGCCTTGAACTGGTGTTTATATGCGATGCCAGCTTTGTGGGCAGAGGCTAAACTTGCTGTGCTACAATGCTGGCCTCTATCTTTTCATTTCTCAAGCCTGTGTAAGACAGGCAGGGGCTGGAAATAAATCTGCCTCTCTTGTGCACAGAACAGAATTCCTCACTAATCACACACACACACACACACACACACACACACACACACACACACACACACGTCCTGCTCCACAGGCTCATGGTGAGGCCACTGGGAGATCCCAGAGAGGTTTGTTCCCATCATGAGCCTCTTGCAGTCTCGTGGACCCTAGAGGACATTCAGCAATGATTTGGTTACTGTGGACTCCCACCTTCCTCCCTGCCTCCCTCCTCACATCTGACACTGCCTGTGGAGCTATGGGCGCTGTGGAGTTTTCTCACTGGGCAGAATGTCTGCCATTAGCTGGGACCTTCGGGCCATCGCCGAGGCCCAGCCTGGGGAAGCCATTGGTGCAGCCAGGGAGAGCCGACAGCCTGGTGTGAATCCCCTTCAGGAAGGTAGACGGAATCTGAATAGATTAAATGATCAAGGTAGTATGAACAGAGGGGTTTTTTCATCCACTTTGCCTTCAATAGGTAATTGTTCTATTTTCTTCAACACTCAGAGTTAAAGCATCTTTCTTAAAGTGCCTGTGACTCTGGTTTCTTTCTCCCTGAGTAATCAGGCTGCTGCAAACCATTCTTCCTCCCATTGCTAAGGCTGGGAGATGCTCACTGTAGCTCCTGCTTCCTATGCTAAGCGGCACCTACACAGGTCAGTTCCCTGCCAAAGGGACAGCGGCCACCTTGTCAGGCAAGAGGAGGTGGGGATCTGTGATGGCAGGGTGTCTCCAAGCTGTTTCTTTGGGAAAAGCCTCCTTGTTCCTTCAGTGCATTTCACATTTCACCTGGGCCATGTGGCTCTTTGTGGGTAGGCATCCTCCACAGGAACCATCACAGAGTGCTGTGCCTCTAGAAAAGTGTGCCAACAGCTGGCGTTCGTTACGGAGCAATCCTGACGACAGCGTTGGCAGCCACGCATTGCCACCCCTCACTTTTGGAGATGAGAACTTAAGGCTTCTGATGGAAGCCACTAAACACTGGGTACCTGAACTTTGCCCTCCGAAGTTCAGGTTCTTGGTGAGTATGTCATGCTACCTCACCCAGCAGCAGTGAATGAGGCTGGGTGGCCCCTCTTGCCACCCTCCTGAATCTGCCCTTCCTTGAGAAGGCCTAGCATGTGACCCCCAGAAGGGCTCACCAAGTTTTACGTACAACTGGCATAAAATTGTAACCCCAAGGCAGGAGGATTTTGGCATTTTACTTTGGGTGTTCAAGTCCTGAACTCCCAATTCCAGATTTCTGCTAATGTAGACCCTGGAAGTCAGCAGTCATGGCTCATGGAATTTGGTCCCTGCTGCCATGTGGGAGACCTTGGTAGAATTCCTAGTTCTTAGCTTTGGCTTATCCCAGCGCTGCTGCAGACTTCTGGAGAATGAACAAGAAGATGGAGTTGCTCTGCCTCTTAAATAAACAATATGATATGTACCTTTAAAAAACTATTTGGAGGTGAGGGGTGTGGCAGACATTATGGTGTAGTGTGCTAAGATGCCACCTATGGTGCCAGCATCTTTCACTGGCACTGGTTTGTGTTTTGACTGCTCCACTTTAAACCCAGCTCTCTGCAAAGCAGCGAAAGACGGTCCATGTGCTTGGGCCCCTGCTAGCCATGTGGGAGGCCAGGATGAAGTGCCTGGCTCCTGTATCAGCTTGGCTCAGTGCTTGCCACTGTGGTCACTTGAGTAATGAATCAGAAAAGATCTAATTTTTCTCTCTCACTTCATAGCTCTGCCTTTCAAATAAATACATAAATCTAAAAAAAAAAATTGGGATCCCTCCACTTAATAGCCATGGAGTCTTGGGAAAGGTACTTAGCATCTTACAGACCGCTAAATGGGGAGAGCATACACTCCACAGGATTTTTGTGAGAATTAAATGCGTTCAAGCATATGGAAAGTTAGAAATATTAATGTTATTTTTTCTAACTTGATGAAAGATATGTTAAATCATACACAGAAATGAGGTAACTTAACAATCATTTAAATGTTGGGTTGAATTTTTCTACCATGCTAGTGCCAGAGTGGAAATGGTATTTTGCCAGGATTTGTGCTTAGGAGAGTTGTGAAGACTTGAGAATATGCTATTCAAAATCAAAAGCAATAACATAAATGATACAGAAAACCAGAAAGCTTACCATTCTAACTCCAAGGAGGAAATAACAGGAACCATTCTGACAATCAACAGTTTTAGTTCATAAAAATAGCAACATGACAGGAAACTTTAGAATTTCATTTTATGAAGTGTTCCTTCAAGTTCTGGATGCATATTTTTGTAGGTATAGCATGAATCTATTCTTTGGCCAAACAACAATGTGTATAGGGTCTACCAAAAACTGCACATGTATAGATTAGACATCTACACTTGCAAGTTAAGAGTAAGGCAGTAATGACTGGCATTATTAACGATTTAGCATTATTAAGGTTTTCAGTCACAATCAAATTGACAAAAATAATACAGAAATATCAAAAGCACCAAGGTGACCACCAGTGCAACCAATTTGTCCTGAATTCTTACCAATAAGAATTGGGAAACATTTGGATATATTATATATATTATATAAAAAAAACACACAACCAACAGGATATTCAACCAATAGGCAACAGGCTCCCTAGAGATCACTTCAAAACTGGATGAGTTGAGAAAACACAAAGTATCCGACACTTAGTGGGGACTCAGATGACTTCTACTGGTTTCAGCACAAAGAAACATTGCTCCCTTTTGCAAATGGAGGCTTCCCAGTGCTCGGATTTTTCTGGTGCTGATTCTTGTTGTCAGTTCCTAGCACCTCCAATACTGTTAGTCAGTTTGTTTGACTGTGTCTCAGAGTCTGTTCACTTCTCCCTTTGACCTGAACCTGGCACACAGTGGGTACTCAACAGATACACGCGAAAGAGTAAGTCATGCATACTAGCAATATACCTGAAAGGAAGGCGAATGGAAAGTATTTAAGTGGTTGACAGCATGGACATTGGAGTGCTTCAAAGTAGGGGCAGGAGACATCTGATTATATCTCTGAGACAGATGGGGAGATGATTTTTAGGTAAAAGTAGATCCAAAGAAAATAACCCCATATACTTAGAGAAATCAGATTCTGAGGCTACTCTTTTAAGAAAATCAGGAAACTCAAAATCCTAAAATATTTCTTTTTACATTTGGCTCACTTTAAGCCAAGTAAAGCAAATTGGAATTGAACAGGAAAGGGGGAAAATGGTGTTCTCATATTGCAGCACACAATGGCCACATTATCAACTTCTCACCGGCCAGGTTTTTTTTTTTTAAAGGCAAGATAGTGAAACACTTGGCTAAAGGAATACAAATATAGTTTGGAACAAACCAATTTTTAATTTTAGAAGGTGTTTCAAGAAGATCCGAAGATATCTTCGACTACTTTCCGGAGGATCCAGAAATTTATTCCTTGGTTTTCTCTTGCTGGTGTCTCTGTCTTTGGTTTTGCCCTTTTTAGGATTTATCGTATTCATAACAGGAGTTTTAAATGAAATTATAACCTAACAACAGTCTTCATTTTAGGCTAGCTTAAATACCCAGTCTTCTGTATCATAAACAAGGAAGGGTAGGATTACTATAAATTGTCTGTAAGAAAATACAAATTGCCAAGATAAAAACACCCACCGGTCTGCCAGTCTCAAGTTTCCTGTTTTGACATCCTATATGCAGTAATTTGGTATCCACAATCTCTTATTAGAAAATGAATGTGCTATTTTTCTGAATGCTGCAATTACAATAATTGAATTTAAAATGGGGATTGAGTTTCTCTATTTGGAGGAAAAGAATAATTGTGTATTTCTGATTAAAATCAAGGGGACTGAAAAGGGGCTGTACACATTCCAGCTTCAGTCTCCCCGAGTGACTCCTTGTCAGGCCAGAAAAGCAGTGAGCCAGAGAAAAGACAAATCCAAACGCAGCGAAAGGGACCAGCACCTCAGCAGCAGGCCCCTTCTTTGGCCTCATTTGCTTTGTCTCCTGGTCTGCAGTCACAACACCCCTGTGACAGAGCCAATCAGAACACCACAGCATTGTTACACTTTAAATGGCAGCCATGCTGGAGGCCCCCACTGAGTCAAAAATTAAGAGTTAAAATGCAAGGAAAACAAACACCTCTCTGTGTTGAAAGGGCCTGTCCTGCTTTTAGACTGTCAACATTTTGGGGGCAGTGCTTCTTTCCACACTGTAGACTTTGCCTTCCGGGTGGAGGAAATGGCATGACAAGAGGCGTGGAGGGTGGGAGGGGGGTTGGAAGGAGAGAAGGAGGCAAAGCTATTGTCTAAAGAACTTAGCTCTCTCTCTATATATAGATGGAGGAGAGGAAAAGAATGGAGACAGGGCTCTCCTGCCTTCTGTACGCCTTTTTGTTTTATCTGCGGTGGTATCAAAGCCCCGAAACCCTTATTTGTCCAAATGTGAAGGTGACATTTAGTCTCACAGTTCCTCCTGCTGCAGCTTCCTGAGAAAAGAGAATGGTTTTCTAACACAAAGGGAGCCTAGAATTGTCTCTTTACACTGTTGCCTACTCCTTTCAGTTGTTTTAGTGAGGTACAAATGACTCTGGTGAACTGCACATACTAAAAAAGCAGTCTGAGATAGTTTTTGTGTGTGTGTGTCTATGCCTGTGGGACATCCCCACCCAATTCCATGACCACCACTGCGACCTATCCATCATTCCCAAGTTCTTTGGGCATCTTTGCTAATCCCTCCCTCCACTCCAGGCCCTCACAGCCCATGGCCCTATCCCCCAACAATGATCTACTTTCTGTCACTGTAGTTTGTATTTTCTAAAATTTCATACATATGGAATGATATAGTATGCATGATTTGCATCTGGTCTTTATCACCCTGGTTTTCTGTTCTGACATCTAATTAAGAAGGGGCTTTTTAATTTGCAGATAGCCACTTGCCATGGCCCTGGGACCAGGGTTTGCTGTCTTCCTAGGAACAGCACCGATCACTTGGTCTTATTTTGTTCTTAGGCTTTATTATGTACTTCAGTAATCAATAAGCACTTTCATGGCAGTGGGTTTATTTTACCCTATAAATCCAAGAAGGAGAGAAGGATATTAAGACATCAGTATGGATGGGCTCTGTTGCTCTGTAATACTGTGAGGACAACACAAGCAACAGATTTAAATCTAAGAAGGTTACAGAGCAGACACAGCTCCTGGCTGGATGGCAGGGATCGTAAAAGACTCAGGCAAGATCTACAGCAACCTCACTGAATGCCAATGGGACTCAGGGCAAAAAAAAACCCAAACTGAACAGACATGGCGGCCGTCTGCCCTGGAAGAATCGGAAGCACTGGCTCGAGTGGAATGGGAAGAGTTCCTCTCAGAAATCCAAAGAGTTTCTTAATAGAACAAACAGAAAGGTGGAGAACAAATGCTGCTTTCAAGGCCCACTGGGTGGCAAGCCTGGCTGGGGTTTAGGAGGAAGCCTCACGGCCTCAGCTGGGCAGTCCCAGGAGCCCTTTAATTCTCTTCTCCCCTATAACTCCTCACCCCGGGGGCTCTCAGATAATTACCACTGGAGCATCTTTTCTCTAGCAAGCCCTTGGGGACGCATCCTTTCTTCCAAAAGCAAAGAGGTCAATTCATGGAAGAGGAGATATAAATGGCTAATAAACA